>NC_088853.1:47064871-47237371 GCF_963853765.1 Magallana gigas | reverse complement strand
TCAAAGTTTAACATAGATATACCTTAGGAAAATGTTTAAAAAATTTTCTTCTCAAGAACCACTGCACCAGAAATGCCAATATTTACACATAAGCTTGTATACATAGTGAAGATTCTAAATTGTAAAAATCGTGACCCTCGGACCAAAACTGGGGCCCCAGGCGGGGTTCAAATTTAACATAGAGATACCTTAGGAAAATCGTGACCCCTGAACAAAAAGTGGGGCCCCAGTAGGGGTTTAGATTTTAACATATATAGGAAAATGTTTTAAAATCTTCTTCTCAAGAACTATAGTGCAACTGTTTGGGATATTACTATGCATACATGTACATCCTTAAATAATGTAGATTCAAAAAATTGTAACTCCCGGACAATTGATGGGCACCAAGAGGGGTTCAAAATTTAAACATTTTAAAAAACATAAAGGAAAAGTTTAAAAATTTTCTTCTCAAGAACTACAATGTTTTAGTTTGTGGAATTTCTATGCCTTCGCTCATGTAGATTTCTTAAATTGGTAAAATCGTGACCTCCGGACCAATACTGGGGCCCCAAGATGGGGTCAAAGTTTATTATAGAAATATAAAGGTAACGTTAAAATATCTTCTCCTCGAGAACTACAATGCCTCAATTTGTGAGATTACTATCATGCATACAACCTTGGATAATGAAGGTTCGACAGTTTTAAAATAGTGACCCCTGGACTAATACTAGGGACCCAAGATGGGTTTAAAGTTAAATGTAGAAGTGCCGGTATATATGGAAAATGTTTAAAAATCTTCTTTTCGAGAACTACAATGCATCAATTTGTCAGATAACTACGTAAGCACCCTCAAATAGTGTAGATTCGAAATTATAAAAGCTGTGACCTCAATCTAATACTGGGCCCCAAGAGGTGTTTAAAGTTTAGCATAGAAATATAGAGGGAAAATGTTGAAAAATCTTTTTCTAGGGAACTATAATGCTTCAGCTTGTGAGATAACTATGCAAGCATCCTTAAATAATGTAGATTCCAAATAATTAAAACTTTAGCCCTGGACTAATACTGTGGCCCCAAGAGGGGTTCAAAGTTTAACATAGAAAGATATATTGAAAATGTTTTTAAAAAGTTTTTCTCGAGAACTATAATGCTACAGTTTGTGAGATTATTATGCAAGGATCCTCAAATTGTGTAAACTCTAATGTAGTGGAACCAAGAGTTATCTTTCTTGATGTTCTGTACAGTCTGAGAGTTATTTCTCTTGAAGTGGAACTCTGCTACGTTCAGTTTTTCAGGTTGTGTACGTGCGGTCCTACCGCAGTGCTACACATTTTCATTCCTATGTTACTGTTTATGTTGTTCAAGCCAACCATAAACCTCGGACCATAACTGGGTCCCCAGAAAGGGGTTCAATGTTTAAAATAGAAAAAGCATATGCTACGAAATGTAATGTTACAAGGAACTGCTGTTCAGGTGAGCGATGTGGCCCATGGGCCTCTTGTTATTGTTTATTAATTAATTTTCTAATTGTTCCAACAAGGATCAAACAAGTGTGTTGGTGTTAGCTTGTTCGGATTTTCGTTTCGTTTTCAATTTTTACGCTTTTAAACCTGGAAACTATCGTCTACAGGTATTTCGTGAATTTTACGTATCAATTCAAACAGATACTTCGGTAAATCAAACAGTTAACTGTTTACCTGCGCAAATTAAGCAAAATCTGATGTAGGGGTACTGAAATACAATTCCTTCTATCGGTAATTCGGCATTTTCTTTTGCGTAATGGTAGATTAATGCAATAGATTTTGTTGAGATGCTCGACATTTTCTCGAGTTTATTCAGTTTAAATAGAGTTTGATATCGCTGACGGAAATATGTAGGTATATACATGTATATATATATGATTCATTTCGAAAAAATAAATTGTGTTCTTTATTTGTTATAGTGCATGTTTCTTGTGTTTAATTGTTTACAATTTCTATTTACTAACCATATTTGAGTGTTAAGCTTCGAATTATAAGCAAGATACAAAGATTTGCTCACAATTCTATGTTTGTACACAGATCTTAAAAACTAAAGATTAAAAAAGTAAAAAATTTGTCAATATTTATTAAGAAAATGTTCAAAGTCTGTTCTTCCAGAAACCAACTTTAACAACTTATTGTATTGTAAACTTAATCTTTTTAGCTCACCTGAGGGTGGGGCCACAATGGGGGGGGGGGTCGAAGTTTTACATAGGAATATATACAGTATATCTTTAAAAATCTTCTTCTCAGAAACTAATCAGCCAGGAAAGCTGACACTTGTGTGGATGCATCCTCAGGTAGTGTAGATTCATAGTTATGAAAATCATGACCCCCTGGGGTAGGGTGGGGCCACAATGGGGGATCGAAGTTTTACATAGGAATATATACAGTATATCTTTAAAAATCTGCTTCTCAGAAACAAATCAGCCAGGAAAGCTGACACTTGTGTGGATGCATCCTCAGGTAGTGTAAATTCAAAGTTGTGAAAATCATGACCCCCGGGGGTAGGGTGGGGCCACAATGGGGGATCGAAGTTTAACATATGAATATATAGAGTAAATCTTTAAAAATCTTCTTCTCAGAAACTAATCAGCCGGCAAAGCTGAAACTTGTGTGGAAGCATCCTCAGGTAGTGTAGATTCAAATTTGTGAAAATAATAACCCCTGGGGGTAGGTTGGGGCCACAATGGGGGATCGAAGTTTAACATATGATTATATAGAGTAAATCTTTAAAAATCTTCTTCTCAGAAACTAATTAGCCAGGAAAGCTGGCACTTGTGTGGAAGCATCCTCAAGTAGTGTAGATTCAAATTTGTGAAAATCATGACCCCTGGGGATAGGTTTGGGCCACAATGGGAGGTCGATGTTTTACATAGGAATAAACAGAGTAAATATTTAAAAATCTTCTTCTCAAAAACTAATCAGCCAGGAAAGCTGAAACTTGTGTGAAAGCATCCTCAGGTTGTGTAGATTCAAGGTTGTGAAAATCATGATCCTCAGGGGTAGGGTGGGGCCACAATGGGGGGTCAAAGTTTAACAAAGGAATATATAGGGTAAATCTTTAAAAATCTTCTCAGAAACTAATCAGCCAGATGATTCTTTATAATTATAAAGACTTTGGCCCCAGGACAGTTCTTTGGCCTCACGAGAAGGTTCAGAGTTTGATGTACGTTTATATCCGATATATAAACTATTGTTAAGGATCTTTTTGAGAACTGCAATACTCATCATATGATATGACTATAAAATCATCCTGTCAGAAAGGGGACTAATGATGATAAACATAAGAATATCCAGGGGAAAATGGATTTAATTTATACAGGATCTACATGTATTATTGTACATTGTCCAGATAGTTTGTATTATGACTCCATTAAGCTGATTTTATCATACCTATTGTTCCTCAGGTGAGCGATGTGGCCCATGGGCCTCTTGTTTAATGTTACCCGTTGCTAAGTGCGTTGCTAACGCTGAGGGTAATATAAAATATTATTAACTGCGTCTTAACCAATCAGATTTCAGTATTTAACATGAAAGTATAACAAAACAAACTTAGAATTTTGGCAAGGATTGGGCATTAAATACATGTGCGTCTATGGTAAAGAATTAGTAGATGGATCTAATAATTGTAAATTAAAATATTAGCAAGTTTTATACCAAATATAAGATAAGTATAATTTAATCATATTTATAGAGTGTGACGGTCATAAGTTTGGCCAGAACTGTTCTAAAGAGTGTGGACATTGCTTGGAGAAGGAAGCCTGCCATCATGTTAACGGCTCCTGTCTAAATGGATGTGATCTGGGATATCATGGAGCCAACTGTACGCAGGGTATGAGTGACGTTTAAATGTATTATTTTACTGCATGATCATTAATAACTGAATATTTTTTCATAGCTGATGTATTAGATTGATTTTAGAAGTAAAATGAATTTATATTTATTTTGTGAAATGTTAAATCACATTTTTTTTAATATTATGCGATATTATAACGGCATGCGTCATAAAGTATTATATCGGCTTTTCAAAATATATAATAAATCATTGTAAGGTCGACCTCTTCTTTTATACAGTAAATGAAGGTATTTTGAACCTTTTTTTCATGTAGAGTGTCCCTGGAGATGGTACGGTTATAACTGTAACGAGACATGCCCTTGTAGGTCAAATGTCACCTGTAACGCACGTACGGGAATCTGCATTCTGGTAAATACATATTTAGATTACTCAAGATAAACGACAACAAAACATTTCTAGCATTCTTATCAATGCTATTATCAATAACTTCTGAAATATATCAAATAGAAGGTCAAGAGGTTAATTCTGACAAAGGCTAGGGACACACAGTTATTTAAGAAAAAAATGGTAAACAGATATTAATAATTACATGTAAAGTTATCATTATATTCGCAAATCGAAATACTAGTCTGAATTTTAAAGCTTAACCAAGTGAACAAGAAAAAGATGGACAACACCATGTTTATAAAATCTAAATATTGCTTGTACAGGTACGTGAGCTGTCCGGTTCTACAAACACGCCGCCGACAGACAACGTTCCGATCATTGCTGGGGCTGTAGCGGCACTGGTCATCGTCATCGCTGTCATTGTATCCATCATCGTGTTCAAGAGGTACATAATGCTGCTTGTTGTTCCGACTGCTTTATTTTGTCGATTCTAACGAAACTCGTTACATAATGAAACTTTCTTTTAATTGCAAACTAAATAATATAATATCCGTTAAATATATTATTTAGAAATTTTCTTTACCAATCAATGTTTGAGTATTAACTAACTGCAGATTGAGAACACGCGTACCTAAGAAAGATCAACCAAAACAAAGGAGAAGAGACAAATCAGAAATGGAAGAGAACTTGTATTGTAAGTTGATGTGTTTATGGAAAAGACTAACTCATAATTATTTGTTCAGGCGTTGTTTGAAACTCGAAAACATTTTATATTTGTTGCATAGCATTGGCGTGCATAAATAAAGGTGTAAAAATTCGAAATACTGTCGTTTAAATGCCAGTTTGTAGAAATAAAAAAGAAACTTCACTTCTTCTCCTTACATATTACTCGATATTTTAAGTGAACAATGACGCTGCAAAGCAAGGCTTTGCCAACATTTATGAGAACACAGAACCAAAAGATAAGCCAGCTGCAAAGCGCACCACAACACCAACAACCAATACATCATCAACTGCGAAAAAATATGACGTCAAAGATGACGACGATGACGAAGAAGGCATTGAGAATCCCTATGGTGATATGTATCTGAACGAAGAAACCATATTGGATATCCCAATGAGTGAGCTTGGAAATGTCATCGCAGAAAAGAAGAAAAATGAAGAAGATGGTTTTAAAAGAGAATACGCGGTAAGCCACAGAAATTATAATGATAATTTTTTGTATACGCGACAGGTGTACGTGTATTTTGAATGAATTGCATGACTAGTTTAAAAACAGTTCACTTGATACCCATGCGCGGATCTAGAGGGGGGGGGTCGGGGGGGGGGTCCCGACCCCCCCTGGAAAATGAAAATTTATTAAATTTACATAGTAAAATTATCGCGAAAATATGCCTCGGACCCCCCCTTGTAAACACAATTATCCTTCGGACCCGCCCTGGAAAAATTTTCTTGATCCGCGCATGATACCAGCGAACCTTCATAATCACACAAGTTTAAGTTATACGATTTTAAATAGTTTATTACATTTTATCGTTAGTTTATTTTTATCACACAGATGTTGCCTCACGGAGAACAATATCAATGTGATGCCGGGAAATCCCCGAACAATCTGGCAAAGAACAGATTTAAAACAACATTCCCGTGTATGCTATTAAACGTTCATTTTAAAGGATAGTTATAATAAATACAAAAAATTTGGTTCTTTTCAAACATCATTTTATTACAGAACTAGACTTTGCAAAACTGTTAAGAATTTAGCAACTTTTAATATGTAAAAAAATTAAAACAAAAACTTTTAAATACATATGTTGTCCTACTGTAGACGATCACTCCAGGGTCATTCTAAGAGGGAGCGGCGAGACATCGTCTGACTACATCAATGCTAACTTCATCAGTGTGAGTATTAAGTTAAAGAAAAACAATGGTAAAAAAAACTATGTTTCTTATCTGTTAATGATATTAAATTAATAGTTCATTAAAACATTCAATTATTGATACAAATATAAGTAGGTTCTATATTTCAAAATTGCGTTTTGATCATTAAAAAACAAACAGTACAATATTACCATTTGTTGGCAACATGCATTAACTATCATAATGGTTTTCCATTTTTATTTTCTTAGAGTACTGATTCTGAAAACCAGTATATTGCATCGCAAGGTAATAATTATTATAAATATACATGTAATTAATTAAAATTATAATTATAGTAATCCAAAATCGATTGTAAAATATGGAACCGATTTTATTGCGAAACCAGCAATATTCTTCGACAACAGGCAATAACTTTGTTGATAATAAAGTTTTTAAATGGCAGATGGAGAAAATAATTATGCAAATTTCTTACCATGCCATTAATTTAATTCAATTTATTTATTGACAATTACCATGTCGGCATACAGAATATGAGTTACTTATAACAAAACATTAAACATAGCATGCAAAAGTTAAACATTAACTAATAATTCTACAATGGACAAAACATTGGGTGAACAAAACTAGGCTTGTGTGAAGACTATTTTTGGTATTCATAAAATTGTATAAGTGTTCATTGTTGACTTTCCTTTCTAGCGTTGAAACAGTTTTTTAGAAAACAACATATCCTTCTAGCAGCTGTAATGTTTTTAGGATTGACAAGTTTCTTAATGGGATTGACATTTGTATATGTGTTCACATTAAATATATCATTATAATTCAATCTACATTGGTCATATTTTGAACTATACAATACAAAGTGTTTCTCATCTTCAATAAACAATTTGCAAACATTACACAGACGTTTTTCTCTTTGAATAGGAGGTTTAGAATATCTACCAGTTTCAATAAATAATGAATGAGCACTGATTCTTAGTTTTGTTATGACAGATCTGTCACATTTTTGGGAGTTGATTTTAATCAACTCTCCTATGCAGTTACTCTGGCAAACCGAAAGTGAAACAGTGTTTGGACCTAAGCACAAATCATCACCGCTGACAAGATTTAGTTCTTAAAAATAATCGATAAATTCGATGTTATGTATGCTGAAGCATTGTTTTTCAAAGAAACTTATCCATAAGCACTTTGAAAACAGTCAGATTTTATATAATACGAACAATTTAGATATTTTTGTAGTCTCATGTATTCATACGCCAGAATTTAACTAAACGCTCGGCTGTCTCCGTAAATCTCCGACAAGCAGAGAGGCTCTCTTGCTTGTCGGAGATTGACGGAGACAGCCGAGCGTCGGTTTCAACAAGACGATGTCAATAGTGTTTGGATCCATACGATTTTTAGAATTGTTTCAATTACTAATACATAGTTTGAAATCTATCTTTAAATATTACACAACATGAGTCTTATATAGAGTTTATTGAAATTCTTGCCGGAAACGTCTAAAAGTTCATATTATAAAAAAGTGCGTAATTCAAATACAGACTAGAAACTATATATAATTGCCATGCAAGATAATTTGATTTTAAAATAAATGATAATCGATAAAATCAACTCCCGTCAGTAATTCAGTACTTTGATTTTAAAGGTAGTTTTAAGTATTGTTGTAGTTCATATTCATTTTGGTTTACAATTTTGCTATAAAAAGATTTTTTTTAAATAGCTAGTAGTGCCTCATATAATTTATTTTGGTTAGGTCCTAAACAGAACACGTTAAACGACTTCTGGACGATGATATGGCAAGAAAATGTCTCACAAATTGTAATGCTTACAAATTTAAAAGAGGGCGTCAAGGTTAGTGGATGAATACATTTTTTAATCTAAAGAATTAAGAATCTGAAACTGCGTTGATTTAAAATTGTTCTCCATTTACATCAGATTAAATGTACCCATTACTGGCCGGAGGAAAAAAGGGCTACACTTTACGGAAACATCGTCATCAAGAATGTTGAGGAAAAACAATACGCCTTCTACATCATCCGAAAACTGACGGTTTCCCTTAAAGAGGTACAGTTCTAACATTATAATGATAATTAATATGCTTTATTGCAAAATCGTATATTATATAACCTTGGTTGTGTAACAACCTATTTGATTTTAAATGAGAAACGTTTATGTGTTGTTGTGTGTAGCATTGTATTCTTTTTAAAGATTCTCGTCCGTTGCTATTCAAATTGTATGTCGATGCACTCTAAATTGTATTTCCTGAATGTTACAACAACTCCTTTTAACTAACAGTTATGTTCTTCTCCCCGAGTCGCCTTTTATGTATAAATTTGACAATGATGGGTATACAAGAGAGTTTTATCTTTGCAAAAAAGTCAACATATTTTGTTATGTATTAAACTAAATATGTTTTTCATAATAATCGTCAGCAAAACAAGTCACGTGTTGTTACGCAATACCACTACACCACGTGGCCTGACCATGGTACCCCGGACCCTCTTTCATTGGTTGTTTTCCATAGCCACGTGATGAGAACAATGACCAATAGGAATAAATCACCAATACTTGTACACTGCAGGTAAGATGATCAAGAATGATTTTTATTTAATTTTTAAAAAGGAACTTCATGTAGTAGTCACTTTGATGAAATAAATTAGCCTGTTAATACGGACATTCTAAAGTGGTATATGATCGAATAAGTCAGGAAAATGGCATACTTGTTTCGCGGAAAATGATACAATAGTTGTTTTAATCTTCTTTACATATTGTAGCGCAGGGATAGGTCGCACAGGAACCTACATTGCGCTGGATGCTCTGTACAAGGCGGGTAAAGCGTCCGGTAAAATCAATGTAGCGGAGTACGTCAAGATCATGAGAGCAAACAGAATGAACATGGTCCAAACTTATGTAAGTCTGTCATGAAAATGTGAAACTTTATTGCATGGAGACTTATTAATCGATTACATTTTTTAGTAATCGTGCTTACGCCTGATGGAGAAAAAATCGACCGCTCAATTTATAGTGAAGATAATTTTTTTTTTATTTCTTTAAATTTAGTTTAGAAAAATAATTTTGGTTTTAGGAGCAGTACATGACGATATTTTTGGCGCTAAACGAGAAATTTAAAGCGGCTGTTGAGACACGGAGTCTGCCTGAGTTCACGGAGAGAGCCCAAAGTCTGGCTGGAGATCGCCCAGCCAATCAAACCGTCATCAGAAAGGAATTTGAAGTACTCACTTTCAAAGATATTCCTTTTTATATTGTTTGTAGAAGCAGACTTTGGAGTTACATATTATAGTTTTTGTAAATGTAGACTTGGTTTTGTGGTTAGAAGCACGTGACGTATTTCGTGCGTAGTAAAAGTAGTTTATTTATTTATTCTATAGAAATTGATGAAAACACGACCAGAGTACACTGGTACAGATTACAAGATGTCTAGACAGCATTTTGCAGACAAGAAAGGACATACTATACTACCATGTAAGTAATGATCAAATTTTAATTAAACAATAGAACGAACAAACCTATTTTGGTAAATTTGAAAGATTTACAAAAAGTGTTTGACAAAATCACAACAATAAACATTATTAAGATAACAAAAATATTTTACAGATAAATTTTTTTTTGAAAAAAAAAGTTTATTAAATAAAGTTAGATTGCAACAAATTTAATGGAAAGGGTTGCAAAACTTTGCTTAACAAATGACACAGTTTTTAAAATGGAAAGTATTGAAAACGAAACTTTAAGATAGGATTGAACTTGAAAATTTGAAATATTTCAGCTACGTGTAGTTCTTCGGGAACAAAATAATGTTTTACTGAAAAATTATTAATACATAGTATTATTGAAATGAACGATCATCAATATTCTACATTTTATACTCTAAATCAGTAATGTAGAAAAATAATTTAATTTTTTTATTTAACTGATGAAATTTTGTTGATATTCAAGATAAACCAAAACCCGATCAAAGTTTTATAGATATTTCAGGTTGAAGAGAAATTGAAACTGTGAATTTAATTGAATTTTTCATGGCAATCATCAAATTTTGTTTTGATATTTCCTTTTAAATTTTACCCTTTCAGATTAGTTAGTTTTGAAATATTTCTCTTCTAACAGTTTTCACTTTTCTTTTTCTTCCAGTGGACAAGTACAGTCTTTACCTTACGTCATCGGTCGCAAAACGAGGAAACTACATCAACGCAATCCATGTATCTGTAAGTCTATGTAAACTGAGCAACATAAAAACAAACTATCAATGTTTACGATAAATTTCAAGACTTAATTTGTTAATTAATGTTTATTTTGTCAGTCCTACCAACAAAATAGAGCGTTTATAGTGACGCATTATCCGACACCAGAGGACGCTGTGGACTTCCTGCGCCTGCTCAATGATCATGAATCTGATACAGTCATCTGTATGAATCCATTACATGAAATTCAATCAGTGCGTACAACTCTCTCAAACAAAGAACATAAATAGAAATGGTGGTAAAAAGAATCTGTTATGCTCATTGGAACAAAATAAACCTAGTTTTAACTAAACTCTCTCTCTCTCTCTCTCTCTCTCTCTCTCTCTCTCTCTCTCTCTCTCTCTCTCTCTCTGTGCGTGTTGGAATTTCTGACAGAAAAGAGAATATTAGTTATTGTTTGTCATCATATCATTCTGAAATAATTATAACTCAATTTTTCAATATCTAACAAAACAACTATTCAATACATATCCTTTGTTTCCTTGTAGTCCAAGACATGGTTACCAGATACAGCGTCCACCAAGGACGTGCCGCCGTTTGTTGTAGAGCACGAGTCTGAGAGTGACACCGGGGTCAAGGTCACAACCGTCAACATCATACACGGGGAGGTAAAGTTGAACACATGGTAGAACTAAAATATAGGAAAGATCTTACTTCTTTTTATTAAATACTGTTTATAATTCAATATCATCATGCATTTATTTTGAATTTAGAATCCTTTTGTATAAAGAAAATATTTTACATAGTACTTGATACTATTTTCCACTGTTATTATGTAAGGAGGCTGGGTGGTCAACAAAACTAACTATCAGACCTACCTTAGATTTAAGATATGATTTGTTAAGCTATTGACTATTATTTAATCAAGAAAAAACCCATAATTTATTTTTTTATCTTTTTTATTTTTGTATTTTCCTATAATTTCATAAAGAGCTCTTCCAGTGAAGGAGACTAATATTATAGTTTTAAAATAGCCACGACAATCGAGCCCTCTTAACTTCTTACTCTTAGACTTAGTTTTGTTTACCCTTTCTGTAGGAGACGTCCCATCCCGTGACAGTTGTAGAGCCGAAAGGACCACTGAAATCCAACGGGACGACCAAAGATACGTCTTGTCTCCGAAACTTGGTGTCATATGCTCTCAAACTTGGCGCAGACACCCCAATCACCATTGTTAGCAAGTAGGTTAACCCAGACTTACAAATAATGCTTGCATACTATCATCTTAATGCTTGAAACGAATCATAAGGGTGGAAATAACCCAAAAATCCCTCCGCGACATTGAGTATGTTTCAATTTATGTGTTTGAAACGAATTACTAGTATTCTGGTGGTAAATATCAGAATGATTCTTCCTCGATATTAAGCAAGGTAGCACACATTATGATGTAAATTATAGTGTGTGTAAAAGGACTATTCCTTTAGTAAATTGTATATTATATAGTTCCTGTATCACCTGGGAATTTAGGATAATAAGGCTGATTTTTTATCCTGAAAACAGTTGAAAGTAAATTTTTTAAAATGATTCGTTTGATTGTTCCGTTTTCTTTAATACAGAGATGGTGCTTCACTATGCGGTGTTTTCTGTGCTGTGTTTAACTCCATACAACAAATCATTATGGATGACAACATTGACGTGTTTACAACAGTCAGACAACTACAGACAAGGAGACCAGAGTTCTGTTCCACACAGGTATAATGTTTGGAATCTTTATATGTACTATGTATTTTCATTGGAGCTATATCATATATAAATTTTAAAACAAGCAGCCTAATTAAACAATTAAAGCATCATGTATCATGTAATGTTGTTTTAAGTAATTTATCAACGTAATAACAATAAAAAATATCAAACCAGAATGAAAATGTTTGTTTGGTCCTAACATATTCTAGCGTTAGTTGTATAATTTCTTTGACAGGAGGAGTATTCCCTGGTGTATTCGACTTTACAGGATTACATTGAAACAACATCAGAGAATGTTTACAGCAATCAATAGAACGACATATTGATGTCGGTTCTGTGAGAATTCTGTAATTCGTATTTAAAAAGAAGAAACAATGTGAAAAATCAAGTAGACGATATTCAATGTATAATTGTTTTAATTCTGTTTGCTGCCAAAGGAAACACGTGTCTATGAATGTATTGTCAGAAATCCTTTCTACAAAAAATTCATTCATCCAATTGACGCACTTTTTATTTCCTGTACAGTACTCCTATGTTTTCTATGTTTCCTATGTTTTCCTATGTTCTTGTCATGTTTTGTACACGCACCCCTTTTTCCCCTTATGTACGCATGTACCATCCTCTCCACGTACCTGCATTGCCTTTACATAAACATGTTTATTGTTGAATGATCTCTGGCTGTTAATTTCTAGGATCTAACTTTTATTTTTGATATCATTGATTAAAAGATTAATTACATTTTGAATAATTTTTCATTTTAAGCTTCATTTCAATTGATTCTCTGTTATATATCTTCACATCATTCTATGAACTGTTAAAACATATAATTGTATTTGCACTGATAGCTTGTGCCATTTAATGAAATCATTTTTGCATCCGTCTGATTAAAATGGCGCAATTTTGTAGAGACTGAAAGATATATCTTGTGATAGACCATCACTAAAAGAGTCTATAACCAATTTTTGGGTGATTGATCTTAATCAACTCTCTTATGCAGTTACTCGGGAACCAGAGGTGAAACAAAACGTGCATTATTCTAATAAACTACCTATAACCATCAGTACCTCCGTACTTTGATGTTATTTTATGTTTCTCGCATTATCACCTGTGTCAGGTCGGTTTGACCGGTTTGAACCAGCATTGCCAGAAATGTCTGCTTTACAATATGTATTACAATGCCGCTGTAAAACGTAATTAAACATCGTCTGCTGTAAAGAAATGTATTGTTTGATTTGTTTGCATTATTAAAATGTATCCTATTTTCATTGAATAAATTGTCATATGCTATTTTCTTGACTTGTACTATTCATGTATGTAGCAAGCAGAAGGATACTAGTATAACGAAAGGAAAATTTTAAACGGCGTGAGAGAGAGAGAGAGAGAGAGAGAGAGAGAGAGAGAGATGTCAGACATCGTTTTCTAATTTAAAATTTTTGCGAGAATATATACTTGTGTGTGATAATGAAATCAGCAAAGTCTCGTCCTAGACCGTAACCTATTATTCCATCAATCTCACTTAATCCTTTGATTATTTCCTCAAGGTCAAGATCTAGTAAATGATTCCAAAATGTCTTTTTTGGTGCTAGAACCATTATGACGTCATAATTGATTTGAAGAATCTTTTCCCCGTACTTTACGGTTTTAAAGGAATTATGTATAAAATTAAACAATTTCTTGACATTCTATGTTAAATCATGGGAAAAGTAATCCCGATACCGATATTCAGTTTGACATCTTTTTAAAGAAGAGGTCAAGGGCTTGTTTAAATCCGTTTTGGGGGAGACTGTGGGCCTTCTGGATATATCTGATTAGTCAAAAATGGACAAAACTCCGAAATTTGTTCCGCAGTTCCTTCATATTTCATTGAAAATGACATTTTAAACATTTTTTTTCATTGTGTTTACCAAAGATTTTAGCCCCGATACACCCTATCAAACAAAGTTATTGTTATGAAGCATTATTGAAAGAATTTATATCTTAAATTTTCTGAACCTGTAGGCATCTTTCATTTACTAGATCTTGACCTTAAATAGAAAATTAAAAAAAGGAAAATAAATTGTGTACATGATACGTTGAATTTCCTCTCGGATGTAAGGGAACTTGGTGATTTACAAGTACTCATCGGATCTGCCTCGAATAACTAAATATGATTTTAGCCATAAACTAAGATACCCTTATATTTTGTTGAGTATTTCCCTATAAATTCATACAGAGCTCTTTCATCTGAAGGAGGTTGACACGCTTCAAAATTGCTACAACTATTCAGCTCTCTTAATGTAATTCATTGGGAATTTTTTTAAAATAAATTTTGATAATTTTGAACCAAAGTCCAGTAGGATTTTGTAATATCCTACCGGATTAAAGGTGTCTGAATTTAAAAAAAAAATACTCATCAGGCCTCACCGTCACCAAAATTTTCAAATCCCTCAACTAATTCCTCAGCTCAAATCCCTCAACTAATTCCTCAACTCAAATCCTTTTTTTTTAAAAAGTGCATAAATTTGAGGTCAAACCTCAGATTTGAGGCTGAGTATTGACCTGAGGAAAGTTTTTGACAGCGAGGCCAGATCTGCCTCAAATTTTATAATATGATATATTTGCCATAACTTTTTTAAAGCTTTCTTAAGAATTTAAATTTAGATGAAATTTTTACAAACGTCCACAGGGATTCTAAAATACTCTGAAGAAACTTACAGGAAAACTATCTGTTTGAATTAATTGCATGTAGGATAAACAAATTTTAATAATAAATTAATGATAAGATTTTATTTTCTCGTCATAATGTTTTTCAAAAGTAGATATCTTACCTCACGGGTATGACATTCTATTTAAAATTGTAAGAAAATTGTATATCTTTTGTAAATGAACTTTATGGAATTTTATACAACTGTGTCTTAATTGACACTGGCATGATTAGCCAGCACCGTTTTTTTTTATTGTGTTTTGTTTTTTGTTTGTTTGTTTGGTGTTTTTTTTTTGTGGGGGGGGGGGTGTTTGTTTTGTTTTTTGGGGTTGTTTTTTCTTTCTAGTTTTTTTGTTAATCTCCGTACCATATGCTATCACGCAATTACAGCGCATTTGTTTTGAGCGCTGATTTATCTGTTTTAATTTACATCTACCAAGTGTTATTCCCTCTATTTCTTACGGAAACTTATAGTTAAATCATAGCTCTATTGAAACAGCCAGATTGAAATCTACACGTCCCTTTTATCGATTGGTCGAAATCTACAGCGGCTGTAACTGACAAGAAAGTGACAGGACTGAAATTGACACATCCTGTTTATCGATTGGTTGAGACATAAAACTACCTAAGAAAAATCAAGGACTGCACTAAAAAATCATGATGATGTCAGACTCAAAGTCTCACAGTAGACGATTTGGCTGTTTCTTCTAGCTAACATACTTATGTTTATTAACAGTAATTTATTGAATTTTACTTACTTTTTACGCTCAATTTATTAATTAGTTAAAAGAAAGATGTTAATATAAACAATAAAATGCTTTTTTTCTGCAATGTCGCTACCTTCATATCCCGAATGAATCACCATATTGTTTAAATGTATGTTCCAGACTGAATGTAACTTTTCGCTAATAAAATCAGACACCATTAAATGCGCTGGTTTCACTATGCAGTGTACAGAAGACTTGTATATAATGGTAAAAGTAATTCAGAGTCCGTTTTCATGAGAATTATTACTGAGCGATCTCATTTTTTCAAAATAATTAATCGGGCACTAATTAAGCAGGTTCATTGTTGATGATAGAGGGGATGAAGACTCGGACTTCGCATCTACAGAAAACCAATTATTGAACATGCAATTATATCACAATTTCAGCTGCTGAATAGTAATCTCAACTCTTTATATTAATTTACAATGAATATTTTAATTTGTAAATTCAAAAAGTAACAACGGCCTCGACAAATATATTCTTATTTTGTTAAACAGTAAATAATCTAAAAATGTGATTAACACAAGGATTTGAAGCATTGCTAAAATCCTATCTGTAAACAACACCTTCATGAACAAATTAAAACAAACTAATGGCCGTCTTCCGCGCACTGTTACTTATTTTTTACCTTGAAGCCACCAGCTGCTTGAAACATCGCCATAATGACATTGCATTTGGTATTTTTTAATTTGGATCGATTCATTGACTAAGCTTTCTCAAGAAGTCTTAAAATACCAATGTGGAATGTGCACCTGGGCTTTTCACATCTGTACTGGTAAATGTTGGCTAACTTTTTTGGAAAATAACCGAAGAACACATAAACGATAACATGCATGACAAATCCACCATCAAAAACACTCAAATGCCAATCTATTCAACGTCATAGGCGTCGGAACCAGGTAGGCTGGGGGGAGGGGGGGGGCTTCACAAAGTTAGACCTAACCATTAGGAACATAGTATCAGGGTGACATTGAAAACATAGGTATACTAGCCCCCCACCCACGGATTAGGAATTTCATGATACGGAAAAAAAAAATTTGGCAGGTAAGATTGGAGTTAAAGTTATACCCCCCCCCCCCGGATTAGGAATTTCATGATTTGGGGAATTATTGTTTTTCTGATGATTAGTTTAGCCCCCCCCCCCCTTCAATTACCTTCCAACGCCACTGTGGGTTTTTTTTATCAATATCAATTTATCAATTATCAATAGTTATGCATAGGCGTCGGAAACGGGGGGGGGGGGGGGGGGGTCAAATTTTTCTTTTGCAAAGATAGGCTTAAACATAATTAATGAATCAAGCATGTGAGTTTTAATCTTACCACTAAGTTTTTTTGGATCCGGAAGAAATTAACCTGAACAGTAGCTTTCTAAGAAAATACTTTTAAATTTTACAATGCACAGCGACGCCTACCATTGGACCAAACTTTTTACATTCATCCCAGTTCTTGTCTTCGTTTTTCTGTGTCTAAGTATTTTTCTCCAGTTGAGGTTACTTTTTGTTGTACATCACCCCTCCTCAGATTAACCTGTTCAATCCTGCTTATTTCAAACTGGTTTTATTTTTAATGCAAAATACATGCAATTATCGCACATTAAGCGTCACAAAAAATAAGTGTCTACTATAGTGTTTAAGGCCTTTTGTCTGAATTTTAACAATAAATGATAAACGAAAACTGTTAAAAAGAAATTATGCAGAGCATTAATTTGTTTTACTATATAAAAAAATATACTTTAGTTTCTAAAGTTAGAATCAAATTATCTATCTAGACAACAATGCTGAATTATTTTGACATTTTAAAATCTGTGGTGATGAAAATATATACATTTAAAATGTTTTGAAGCTGAAATCCGATCGTGCATCTCCAATTTCACCTTAGAAATTGATATCAGTATAATACGCTGTGTCATCATCAGTATATACATACATGTAAAAATGTGAAGAAAGTAAACTGTTGGAAAACTAATCTGGTATATTTAAAAAAAGGCACGCCGTCCAACAATGAAAGTCTGATAACATTTTTGGGGAGTAATTTCCTCTTTTAGATATCAAATAACAATCCAATACACACAAAGAAAGATCCGCAATTACACAGTTTTCACTTAGACCGCGTAACGAGGAGGAAGATATTTAAACACAAAAATCGTTATCTTACACCGTATTTTTAAAACTATGGTATATACCCTTAATTTACTAAACGTGGGTTACAAGTTGTCTATGAAATATATGCATATAAATATAAGAATAAGCATGTACATTACTAGAACCGATTAAGAATGGACAGGTAGCCATAACCATTACACTACCCCACCCCCCTTCCTCTATATTATGTGCCTATACTTGAAGCATGACCACCTCAACACCCCTTCTTATCGTTCTATGAGGCTAAGTTTCTTGCGTTTAGTTGTCAATTAAATAAATACATTACAGCCATATATATTGAAATGAGAACGAACGAATAAACCGTGTCCAAACATCTGCGGTTATGTTTCACCCAAACGTGTCTTACGTACTATACATGTAATAGCTTTATATATATTTCATACATATGTTTGCAATGATTGAGAGATATGTTATTGTTCGGTTTGATAAAAAAAAACCCACTACACACACACACAAAAGACAAGTGCATTCAAGCATTCAGTCTATCTCGTAGCCAATTGTTAAAAAAAACCACCACGGCCGCATTAAAGCACCCCGATCAGCCGTGTGACTTTGAATAGCTTTATTCACTTCCTGGTAGACAGTGTATCTTGGTCGACCCGACACAACGCCATGACTGGTCGGTCCGTGCTGGTCTGCTGTGTCTTCGTAGTAATATCACCCATCTCTACTGTTTTAGCATATGGTAAGACATTTTTCAATTATTTCATCTGTTTAATTTGATCAGTTTTATCGTTTGCTAATTTATGTTGCATTGTCTTCATAATATGTAAGTACCTGCTACAATTATCTATTAATCAATCCCTGGCCATTGTGACCGTTTGCTTAGCATTCTTTTCTGGGGGTTTTAAAAAATCTTTTTAATTTATATTTTTAGTTTAGTCAATTAAAGTATGAAATATTTTTTAAACATGCTCTGTTTCTTTATTAGGACATTAAATATAGTATGTATACCATTACACTATTTTACTTCCTTAAACCTAGATATTTTCTCTGCAACCACTTATTTGGACCATATGTTACAATCAGTTCTTAACAAACCTCTGCACTAAAAAAACGAGCAATTTTGGTGAAATCTGCAAGAAAATTATAACTAGTGTATTTTCGTTTAACCTGACTGTGTATGACTATTCATTATGGAAGGTGATCATCTCAGCAGCTAAATTCTCTGTCTTGTTTACTTTCTGGGTTGAAACGGGGCCTATCTTTGTTAGATGGAACTATTCACGGATTCGAATAGAGAGAGAGAGAGAGAGAGAGAGAGAGAGAGAGAGAGAGAGAGAGAGAGAGAGAGCACGGGTTACATATAAGGTATAAGTGTACTAATGTATACGTTTTTATGTGTATATTAATTGACTATACAAGTTTCAACTCTAAATCTAGTTCTAAAATGGGACTTTATATCAATACTTTATGTCAATACAGAACAGTCACATAGCATCGTTTTTTAAAAGGGGGTGGGATGGGGATAAATAAAAACTAAACAGCGAATATTCAAACGTGATGTTGAAAGTGGCATTGATTTCGTTGCAAAAACAGTTAATGTGGTAAAATGGGATTATTAAAGAGCAACCATATACAAATGTAGGTATTTGAGACCAATAATATGAAAATTTAGGCGAGATACTGCGCGATATAATTTTTTTATTTGCTACAAAACGAGTATATTGGACGAATTCTATCGTTAAACCGGGTCCGTAGGACATCTGTCATTTTAACGATAAAACATTCCATCTTCAGGCCCCCTTGCTCCCCTGCCCCCCTCCCCAGGGCTAAGTTCCAGCATAACAACGATGGGAAGGGATTCTTTCATCGAGTGGTTTTCCAGCCCAGGGAGCAACTATACAGGGATTTGTAAAGACAAAAACAAATCATCATACTATCAACAAATTAGAAAATAAATTCCAGATTTTGTGATTTATACATATTCTTTCAATGTGCTTTAAGTGTCTCGATGCTTAAAAATATTGATGTACTTTCATCACTCACTTTAAAAAAAATCAAAGTAGGTTAATTTGGTACAAAACTTAACGCACTTTGAAATTTTTTTTTCAAAGTGCGTTTAAGATTTCCAAAATTTGACTCACTTTGAAGAAACTATTTTTCAAAATGCGTTGCCACACACCTTAGAAAGGGGTTATGGCTTGGGGGTGGTTGTATTATTATTATTGTGATCGGCCTCGGCCGATCACGGCTGTGTCCATATGAGGCATCCGGCAAATTTAACTATTTGCACACGCATTGCGCCTTGCGCTATTTTATTTACTATGCAATGACAACCTTATTTAAATCTTTAATTAGAAGTAGATTACTAAAACGGTAATCTTATCCGTTTACCCTGAAAATAAAACATATATAGAGTTACATACATAATAATTCAAATCACGTTTTATTCCACAAATGCGTAGGAATATTATCGGAAGTATAATTCGCCAACTAAAAGTAAAGCTCATTCATGCCTTGCCATTTCGGAAATCAATAAAACGGTGCTATATATAGTTCACTGCATGTTGCATTTATTATATAAACAGAGCTGACCAATAATACTTCATGCCGATCAATCCTTTAAAAGGAATACTTGTTTCATTCTGCTCTTTTAATGAAGGACATATATAGAGAAGAGAAAGGATGAAGCTGTCAGTCAAAGTTAAGATATAATGAAAGCATTAGGCAGGAGATCTTGGGGTGGGTGGGTGGGAGCATCAGTTTATGGAACCATCTTCCCTTGATTGTTCATATTTTGTAATCACTGTTAAAACGTAACTAAGAAATTGAATGATTAAAAGAGCTATGAAAGTTGTTTTTTTTTATTATATACCGTAACAGTTTTTGAAGTTTTAATTAAACAAAAGACTTGTAAAGTAATTATAAGCTTACCTTAATCATTGATGTGCGGTACATGTACAATAATTTTTGTATAAATGCCAGACGTTGTCAAAACTTTTAAGTTGAACACTGAAAAGAAGAAACATGAGAAGTAAAGAAGGCAAATTACCATATTTTTATTTCCTTTAAATTCATTATAGGTGATTTCTCTCTGGCCAGTGGAAATGGGGTGGATGTTGTTTAAAATAAAACATGTATAAAAAAAAAATAATAAAACGGCATGTTGTCCAAACTAGCAACTCATTTCAGTTTATACCATTAAGTCTTGTTATAAATAAATAAACATTTTTTCAGCCCAAATAAGATCAAAAGTGGGGGTTGCGTATTATACATTAATTACCCTATTTTTCAGGCCATGATTCTGAATACCGCAGGAGTGCATGCGAGTCTGCCGATATCGTTTGTAATGCACATTTTATTATGTCTAAAAGGCTCCATTCTTTACTAAATACCCGAGTATTTGAATGTATATCTACTGTGCTCTGCTTCAAAATAGTTCTCGTTATTACGTAAACAGTGACCAGTTGACTTTTCGCGTGATGCATGTTTTTGGGGGTTTTTTGGGGTTTTTGGGGGTTTTTTTTAACAATTTCCGGTGAATTATGCACTTGTCTCGTGTGAGACCTCTCAGGTTAATCGGGTGTTGAAAAATATATCGGATACGATTATTTGATTGAATCAAGTATTTCCTTTGATGTAATCCGTTATTCAATTATTGTTTTCAAAATGAAACATGAAACCTTTATAATCAGGATCGAGGCGGTCTAATATATTTTAGAAAAATTAAATATTTTGCAATATGTGATCAAAACCTACGGCATTAAATATTAGAATTAATGCATTAAACCGAATGTTGGATAATCCAGCCAAATATTTAAGAAGCACCCTCCCCCAAATTAGACAAGTTTTACTGTACAAGTAAATCCTATCTTGAAAGTTAACAAATATGGGAAAATTATTTTTATCAGAGTCTTGCACCTTTTTAATATCACGTCATGCACTCAATGATGATCTTAAAGTTGTTCGCCAAAATTATAGTTTTATACTCCTTTTTGCAAGATTTCTGGCAGAGGGATGGTTGTCATTAAAATACTTTAGATTTTTTTTTACTCCAGAATGAAACTTAATTAATTGCATATATGAGATTCCTCGACATGCCTGTCAATGGACTGTGGTACTCAGATGACCGTTAAAGGGACTTGGACACAATTTGACTTAAAATTTTCAAATTTATTTTTCCATTTTCAATGTTTATACTGATAAATATAGAAGTTTATAATGCAATGTCAAAATTTGAAGGTCAAATATCAAGTTTTAAGCAAGATAGAGGGTTCATAATTATTTGTTTTGTAAACAAACTCGAATATAGTCATTTTTACATAAGTGTTGTATTGGTGTAAGTTTCAATCAAATGTATCTTTCTTTTGTTGATTATATATTTATGAAGATATTGATTTAGTTAAAATTGTTTTTTACTTGTCATTTTGTCAAAGAAATGGTAATTCTCTAAATTACATTTTTTGTAAACAACTATAAGACTCGAGCTTTGTTTACATAAAAACCAATTCTTACCTCTGAATCTCGCCTGTAACTTGACTTTAACATTTATCATTTTGAATTTTTATATACATATATGACTTTTAATTAGCATATGAAACTCTGTTTATCATTTATTGTATGAAGATACATATTTACAAAAGATATATAACTTGTGCCCAATCCCGTAATAATATATTACAATAATATATGTTTAAATCAATCTTATTACAATCACGTATAGCCATTAACTAGTTCAGTAATCTGTCATAAAACAACGATACGGAGAGTTCTTCAATGCTCTAAAAATTGAATATCATTGAACAGAAATAAACAAAAAGAAGTAGAAAATTAAATCAAATTTTTTTTTAAAAATACGAAGTAAAACATTATATTTTATTTGAATACAAGTATGTACCACTTATACGTTTTATTGTTGAGTTAATCTAGGTTTTTTTAAATTAAGATATTGATACCAAGATTCTATTCATAGCTATGTTACTACATGTGTATGAACATTGTTTTTCAGAAAATCTTGCATTGAAAAAACCAGTATGGCAGCAGCATTCTTTCCCTAATCAACCTTGGGGAGCGGATCGTGCTGTGGACGGACTGTATACAGATTTGTCTGCTGGTGGAGGACAGTGTACGATATCAGGAAATAAGAAATCAACGGCAGAATGGCGGGTAGACCTGGGAGGAGTACTCAGTATACACTACATCTTTATACAGTACAGGACAGATAATTTTGTCTGGGGTAAGTATCTGAATGATTCAATTTACTAGTACTTCTTACTATAAAAATATAAAGTGGAAAAACAATTTAGGTGATCGGGAACATTAAAAGGGAAATAACCACGATTTTATAATAATGTTTTTTTTTTAATTTAGAGATTATCATTTTATTTTTTGGTTCATACGATGCCCTCGAAGAGAGGGTATATTGCTTTGCTGCTGTATGTCTGTCTATCTGTCGGTCGGTCGGCCGCTCGATCCACCAACAGTTTCCATTCATTTTCTTCGCAGAGGTTGTACATACTTTAAATACAATGTAGTCATACAGATTTATTGCCTGACGTCATAAGAATAATACATGTATCTAGGAACCTAATTCTAAAACCTTGTAGCTTAGACACGTCATACTTGATAGGTTGATACATCTTATTTTTTTAAGTACCGGTATATTACCCCTATTGATTTTAAGTTAAAAAGGTCAATTTAATTTTCATGTATACTGCTCAGAATAAATTTAAGTCTAGTGCACCCTATGACATATGTTCATTAAAAGGGGGGATAATTAAGTGTTTCACAAACATTTCTTGTTTGTTTTTGCTTTTCAACTTGAAGCTTTAAGCGAAATACGGGGTTTTCGATTCTTTGTTATGAAAACAAAACACGTTTCATGATTTTTGTTACATATAGCGAAAGCTAAAAAAAAACTAAACCGACTTTGACTGACATAGAAAAAAACTTGTAAATAAGACAAACAGAAGACAAAATCATTTCCATTTCATTTCATTTAAAATGTTCCTTTTTGAATCGATAAATTGAAGTTTTAACGGAAAATTTGACTTGTTTTATCTATTTAGTTTTTCATTACCTTCAAGTTTTAAGTTTTTAATCAGCGCGTTCTCACTGGTCGTGTGCAATGCAGTATCTTATTTTATTATAAGCCGACGAGACAGATTGGACAATTCAAAACATAATTCTTGAACCTTTTCATTATATATAGTGAGGCAGTGAGCCAATGTACTTTGAAGTATCAAATAAAACGTCTAGCAAGGGAGACCCATGGAAAGAACGAAATTAGCTATCAAAATTATTTCTGCATTTCGATAACAAGGGAAATGATCACTAAATAACAGTGAAAAAAGGTATCGTCTTGCCTTACATTGTAATACGATATGCAACATAATATATAATCACTGTTCGTTTAGATGGCAATGGTTATACCGCTAGATTCCTGGGATACTCTGTCTACATATCAAACTCAACCAATAAAGAGAACGGAGTACTATGTTTTAAGGACACCAGCTATACCAACGCCACAATACCCAATCCTACAAACATAACGTGCATCACACACGGGAGATACGTCATCTACTACAACAATAGGACTCACCCTCCGTATCCTGCTGGGTATGATAAATTCGCTTACAACGAGCTGTGTGAACTGGAGGTTTATGGTACGTAAAGGGTTATTGCCAACAATGTATTTCTATAACATAAAATTAAGAAAGGGTCTAGAACATTTCCTCATTTCATTTTAAGGATCCTCTATAGACCATTTAAATGTCTTAAAAACTCCAATAAAATTATATCGCATAAAGGTGCACAATTAGAGTTAGTCCGAAATATTTTCCTGGCACACTTAACGATTTTGATATTTCACTGCTAGAGAAACGTCAGCAGGCATGCTTATGGGGGTGTCTTAAAACTAAAACATATCTAAAGATGAACTTAAGGTGGCGCTCTACACCGTGAAATATTTTCTCAAATCAGCTGAAATTTACTTGATTATGATAGATATCATAATGGAAAAGAAGTATTTAAGTCTAATAGGCAAAAATGTGCAATTTTGGGTGAAAAATTACATTTTCAAAAATTTAATTCAGTTAATATGAATAAAAGCTCCAGGCAGACTCGAACTTATTATCTGCAGTTCAGAAGCCCAATACTTTAACCACTGAACTACGACGATATACATCCCAATCGAACGATATAAACAGTTTAACAAAACATGTCAATCGCCATAATGTGACGTAGTGTCTTAAAAAGTATAAGTGTAGGTGTAGTGAGGTACCTTAAGCAACGTCTTGTTCTAAAGTCAGTCCAACGATAATGTCTCAACTTAAGATCCTTCTTAAGAAATTTAAGACAAACAAGGGCTTGACTTTCGACATATCTTTGTTTAATACAAAACAAAAATTGCTGCTGCCTTATGGTTTTTTCAACTGAGGAGACGTAGACGGCGAGACAGGATATTCAGAAACCGAGACAATCCGTTAGACTACGAGACAGAAGAAGCTAATGTTAGCATGTATAGGCTGCCGTGTCATAAAATCATTCAGCTGTGTCAACAGTTCGAATACGAACTCAAACGACCTATATTGAGGTCATGTGTGCTCCCAGTTTCTTAACAAATTATGGTCGCATTGAGATTTTTCACCACTGGAAGTTTTCAGGCTGTAGTTGGTGACATTCATAACATTTCACGTCAGATTGTATCGTATTATATGTACTCAGTGATGTAGTTGAATGCCTTGTAAGAATAGGCAACACTTACATATTCATGCCAACAAACCAAGGCGCCCTGAATGAAATTAAACGTAGATTTCATTAGATAGCGGGATTCCCCAACACAATCGGGGCATTTATCGATGATACACACATAAAAAAACCGACAAACACATTTATCTTAACAGGAAAAATATTCTATCCACCAATGCACAATGCGTATGTGATTCTAAACTGAAATTTTTGAACATTGTTGCGAAATGGCCAGGTGGCACTCATGATTCGTTCATATGGAGCAATTCATCTTTAAAACTTATTTTTGACAATGGCACTATTTCGGACGGGTGGCTCCTTGGTGATAATGCCTATCTACCCCGACCATAGTTACTTACCCCAGTGTTAAAACCAATCACTCCATCAGAAAACATATACAATTATGCCCATGTATAATAAAAACGAGAAACACAATAGAGAGGGCCTTCGGAGTTCTCAAATCAAGATTCAGATGCATCGATTCCAGTAGGGGAACACTTCTCTACACACCAAAGAAGGCATGCAGATTTGCTTTGGCAGTTGCAGTTCTGCATAATTTATGTGTGGACAACAATGTGCCATTACGAAATGGATACAACCCAGTTGATCATGGCCACATCAGAGTAACACACTACCAAGACAACATTTTGAATGACGGAGCGAGGACCAGTGAAATGCTTATAACACTGACTTGTCTGTTAACATGTGACACTTAATTATCATTATAATGAAATTTCTTTTTATCTTTATATTAAAATTTTATTAAAATGCTATTATGTTATAATTGAATAAAAAAAACAATTGTTATACACATTTAACTTTTTTTATTTTCAATAAAAAGCGATTCTTCAATTTTCAGTCACTTCTCTGCGCCAAGTACACTGTGTGCCTCTGTTGTTCGATTAAGAGACGCTGCTGTTCAATGGCAAGTCGTTGTCTCTCAACATCCAGTCTCTCAGTTTCAATGCGTAGTCTTTCTCTTTGTACTTCCAATTTCTGTCCTTCGATCTTTAGTAGACTTTCTTCATACCCTTCTTTTCCCGTAAGTCGTAGCCTCTTCATTGGTCGACTCGGAGTTTCGACTGCTAAGAAGGAAGAAGTTTCAGCCATCTCTAAGGGAAAACGAATATATCTATACTACTATATTAAAATAATATATAGAGTCGAATTTTTGGGCTTTAATACCAAAAAATCGGAAAAGAACTGTCTTTTGTTTTCTATATTTTAAACATCATTGGTACTTGAAGATTACCAGTTTGTTTTCATTTTTTCTCAATCAAGCTTCGCTTATTTAATTTTTAATCAACGAAAATTCCTTACAAAAATCCGGAAATCATCTGGATTTTTCGGATATTATAATCTTGCGCATGTGCATTACATTCACGCTAAATGAAGGGAGACTCTTTAGTTTATGTTTCCACAATGATAAACTCAGAAACGATAATACAAATACGTTTAAATTTCCATTGAAAATTTGCTATATCCCGAGAGTTCCGAATGTCAACATGGTGTGTAAATTCGATGCGAGTAAAAACGTTGGTGAAAAAGTGTTGACTTCTTCATTACTTGAGTAATATGAATTAAAGTTTTAGATGAAATGTATTTACACCCTTAAAATGGTTTGTTATGAATAACTAGACTGTTATTTGCAATGCAGCTTCATTAATTTTCTCCAAAATCGTTTCGGAGCGATTCTGCAATTTTTTGCTACATTACGGGTATATGAGAGGCATTTAACTGCATGTGGTGAAGGCCTGTCCCGAGACACAATTGGATTATTCTAACTAAGCAGAGTGTAGTGAAATTAATAGCATTTTTGTAGGCTTAAAGATTGGTTATGTAAATGTCAACAATACGATGTGTCGATGTATCTGTAATGGATAAATAACGAGATGGTGTTGAATAGTTTAGAGAAAACATTCCCTCCGAGGGCCGAAGGCCCGAGGAGGGGATGTTTTCTCTAAACTATTCAACACTATCGAGTTATTTATCTTACTTAAACCCCCCCCCCCCCATTGAACCTCAAGAAGCATTGACCCATTCATATATCCAACTGTGCTGTAATACAAAAGCATCTAGCTCATTTTATGATTCCAATAGTACCATACACAATAGCCTAACCAAACACACCTTTTATTCATGGACGAGTGAACAGGTGCGCATGTTATAGTAAACCATTCCGCTGTAGTGAGCAGACTAAATTTAGATGAATAAAAAGTGATGAATTTTTTTAACGCAAAGTACATTCGATGTGTATAGAGGTCTACACTACCGGGAAAGACACGTATACCATTTGATATTTTAGACTTGCAAGGAGAAAGGACAAATCGAAAATTTGACGAAAATTAACAGACGATTTGTTAAAAATTTTGATAGGAGTTTATGAAGTCATAGTGCGACAATATTCCCTATATTGTTAAAACTAAGAAAAAGGATTGAAATGGTTCAAGGTTCAAAAAGGAAGTCTAAAAGTGTTTATGGAAGTGATTTATATGTGATCCCAAATCTATCAAAATTAAGAAAAGGAGATATTTCTGCTGAAATTTCATTCGTGGCTTATCGGATATACATTTATGGATGACAAAATTCTGTGTTATAAATTTGGATTAATGTTGGAAATACACGTTTCAACATTTTGTCATTTTTATTTGTTTTTTGCACTGTTGGATGTTTGAATATCCAACTGATGGGCGGTTGGATATTAAAAATATCCAACTGCCCATCAGTTGGATATTTATATATCCAACAACTGTTGATTGAATAGTGAAAATTAACGTTGACTTAATACAATGGGTGACGTCATAGAAGTTTTTTAAATTTCGTGAATGACTGATATCATATGCACTATGTCAACACGTGTACGCGCGGGTCAAAGTCTAGTATTATATTATGCAAGCATCCCAATTTTTCTCATTTTTAAATAAAAAAAAATAGATTGAATATAATCAATATAATAGATATATACTTAAAACATATATAGAATATTTAATTCGACTAAAACACTTAAAAATGCTATTTAAATTGTACACTTTGAAACAACGCATAATTTCATTAAATTATAATACCGGGGTGGTCTGTATTATCTGCATCTCTGCACGAGGACAACATAGAGACTACATAGAGAATAAGGATGTATCCCCGCAGGTTTCTATGCCACTTCTATTCCGTCAATGTGAGTGTTCCCCAAAATCCCCGAAACTGGCGTCAGTTCTGATGGGGATGTCATCCCTCCCCCTGTCCTTGCAGCCTCTCTCCTGCTGTCGGCGATATTCTTTTTTATCTCGTTTGTATATGTTGAGAATTTCTTTCGAACCTCTTTCACGGTCCTAACATGGCGCCTTGTGTTCAGAGAGTTTACTTTATTACATATACTTTCCCAAACTTTTTTTTTCTGGTTGTTGGTGACGATATTAGACAATTTCGAAAAAATCACGGTCCAATTTTCTCAACTCCGTCTAATAAGCAAACCCCACTGGCGCCTCAATTTGGCGTCATTTGTATTATGGGTTATATAGTACAAAATCGATGCGTAGTGTTCTCGCAGGCAAAGACTGGAAAATTTGAAGCGGGCAGCTTATTAATGTATTTTTTTAGCAAGAGTTATTACCCATTGATTTATTGATTTTTTGATAATGTTATTAATGTTCCCAATAATGACCAATGAGTTTGCTAATTAATTTTATGCAATAATAAATATTCTATGTAAATAAGTTGTTATGTATAAGTATTTTTGGGTTAGGTCTAGACAGTTTCTTTATTTTTGGTTATCTATTTTAAGATACTACAAATTATTTTAAGCCGGCACATATATAAGGACAGTGTGTCTCATGTGAGGGAAAGCGACTGTTCGAGGGTACAGGTAGAACACTGTGCCGGATAATTATACCAGTGCCAAGGTGGCATTTTTGCACCCGCTCAAGATGCAGTTTAGGAAAAACCCATGTATACCAAATGATAGACCATTGTCAAGACTGTATATAACCACTTTTGTTTTAAGTGTGTTTCACCTGACAGGTGAGATATTTACCTTTAAAAATTAATATCCCATCGGAAAATGATAATTCCCATAGGAGAATTGACTCTCCTACAGGAAATATTGACAATCCCATGGGATTTTTTAAAAGTCCTGTAGGAATTATATTTCCTTTAGGAGAATGGTAATTCCTGTAGGAATTTGATTTAGACATGTAGTTTTCCTATAGGATATTAAGTTTTCCGATCGGATTTTATTAAATCCTTTCGGAATTGAAATTCCTATAGGAAGTTCTTATATTCCGATAGGAAATTTCAAATTACCTATAGGAATATTGATTTTCCTATGGGAAAAATTATTTTCCTATTGGAATTTATTTTTGAAAGGTAAATATCTTACCTGACAGGTGAGATACACTGATAACAAAGGTGGTTGTAAACTCTTTATGCAATGGTCTATCACATGGCATATTTGAATTTTTCGATATATGCAGATTTAGCGGGTGCAAAAATGCCACCTTGGCACTTGCAGTATTATCCGGCACAGTGTTGTAGACTGAATGTGTGAACATCCCCATTCTATCTAATCTTCGTGTGATCTAACCTATGATACAGAGTGTGCGGTCACCCCTGCTTGTTCTGTTGGTGGTTGCGGCGGAGCACTAGTGTGTGGTCATTTCTGCTGGTGTCTGGCCTTTCTGGCGCAAGTGTGAGGCATTCCCTGCTTGCGCATAGTTGCGTTATTGGCGCAAGTGTGCGATCATCCCTACTTGCGTTAACGTCGGTACCTATCGAGTTGCGTAGAAGTGCGATCATCCCTGCCTGCGTAACGGTGAATCCCTAAATATGTGCAGGAGCGGTGATTAAAGTCTGCACTTGTAAATATTGGCAGCAATCAGGGTTATCCGATTCTAATTCGGGTACAGGCCCGCGGAGGAACACAGGCAGTGACCTCCTTGCACGTTACAAATGTAAATATATGCAAGTATAAAACGAGCCGAAAATACCGCTTCTAGTAAAAGGCAACGAATTTCAAGCTTATGTAATGGTGAAGAACTGTAAAAAAAAAAGCCAGATATTTCGAGGTAATTTGAGTTAATAAGTCCACTGTTAACATAGATAACATTTCAATTTTCAACTCTTTATTTCCTCAAGACCAGTTCACTGGTATTTGAGGTTCAAAATAATTTTATACAGATGTACACAAAAACAGTCAAGGGTCACATGCACAGTAGAAGTAATAATGATAAAAGAAAAAAGATAGGTTTACAATACAGGTTGCAATTGTTATGGTTTCTTTCTGGAAGAACAGACTTTGAAAATTTTCCCAATAAAACTCGGCAAGTTTTTCTACATTTAATGTACATGTATTTATTAGCTTGTTATATTTTATATTATTTGGGTTTTCATATTATCTCTTGGGCAAAAACATGCTATGTATATATGCGCAGGAAAATTTTCATGGAGCAAAATAAAACCTAATTAAAAGAATACTAGTATTTATTTGAGTGAAAAATGCGTACATGTTTTCATATGTTTTATTCTGATCAAAAGTTCAATATTTTTAACTAGATTAGATTAGAGCGCTAGCAACTACGTTAGTCATATTTACCGGAATTACACATGTTCGATTTCGAAGCAATCTGGGAATACTGTACTACTGTAAATAAACTGTGGCATGTGAATTTCGTTTTATTATTTAGATATGATCAGAAGTAATTATAGTTTAGGTTTTATAATGCCGAGTTATTTGAAAAATTATATATAAATATATCTAGCATTAACTTAATTAAAAACTTTAAAATTTGCTCCAGCAACCCAACCAAAGAAGCTATTGTTTAAAATATGCTTTCAATGGGATAAGAAAAGGAGGGGGTGATGTTAAAAAGCGTGTCCCTCCACCCCATCCCAATTAACAGCAACAGTTTTTTTTAAAATAATTTAAAGTATGCTCTTGAAGGGATAGAGAAAGCCTAGGAAGCGATACTAATAATCATATAGTATAAACTAACCTAATTTTTGTTGATTGATCAAAAGTCTTTGGATTTTGTTTCTCTAAGCTGTTGATAAAAAATTTGATGTCACTGTGAAAATAAAACTGTTATCCCTTGAAACAATCTTATGTGTTTGTTGATGTGATTACAAAAGTTTAATAATTAACGTCATTGCTACGTTTGGTGGAGGATAGCTGTAGTAGGACACGCTACTCTTCAAAAACGAAATACACGCAACACATTGCCAATTAAGCCTAACTATTTCGTTAAATTTATGGATGGCCAAGGATATATTGCAAAAGATTCTAGGTTTTGAAACATATACATTTTTTATTGATTTACCCAAGTCATGTTCATACTCCATGAATGTGTGAAATATAAGAAATTAACATTGTAAAATACATTCAGGATAAACTTTGTTCTAATGTATTTAAGAAAACGGTAGCTTTAAATTAAATGTATGATGCTCAAAATCGTGCACTAGTTTATATTTTAAAGATACGCCATTACTCTATTAAAAACAGATTTCTCAAAGTTCTAACTCTTAATTACAAGCACAGTTGAGTGATGATTTATTTCTAAACAGGTTGTCCAACATCTGGATTTTACGGAGAGGACTGTTCTTTACCGTGTCCACAGAACTGTCAGGAAGGTCACTGTGACATTGTGGATGGAACTTGTCTGGGCTGTCTTCCGGGATACACTGGAGCGACTTGTGATACAGGTAAACGTTTTATGGTTCGAGGATACAGAGGTTGTCAATATTATAGACAAGAGATATACACAGACATTAATAACTGGTCCATTCAACAAATATTCTGTGTAAACAAAAACATATTCTTACTTTAAAGTATAAGATGCAAGGTTCAAGAAATCTAGCTTATGCATCACGTTGAGATAAATATTTGCTAAATTTCAATTTTGAAGTGTTTGTGTTTTGAATTCTAGCATAAAACTGAAAAGATTGTTATAACAAAAAACTTTAAAAAAATTCTATTCATTTAATTTGTTATGATTCTGTTTTTATTCCGTCTTATTAGAAGGTACCAATACATTTTTATACCTCTTTAGAATGTGTTGATAACAAGTACGGTCTGGAGTGTGATTCTACATGTGGTAAATGTTTGAACAGTGTAAAGTGTAATCACGTGAACGGAAATTGTTCAAACGGATGTGACGCAGGAGTGTATGGTGATAAATGTGATCAAGGTAAGCAGAAACACAAGAGGACATAAATGACATATTTGTACACAACGGTTGATACTAGAAATTTAAGCTGGAACAAAAATGTTCAAACAAAATTATTTTTATCGTATGATCCAAAAGTGCAGGGAAATATATGCTCTAAAATATAGCGAAAAATAATTTCATATCATGACAGGTTTCGATAGTTGGCATGAACACAGAAAGAAAAATATCGAAAAAATGAAATAGGGAAAGAGATAACATTTTAATACTTTATCATTGATAGCCTGTCTTCCTGGTTGGTATGGTCCAAACTGCGCTACAGCATGTGGTACAAATTGCTACAGCTGTAACAGATTCAATGGGAACTGTGAGTTTGGATGTAAGCCTGGATGGAAAGGAATACGATGCGAAAATGGTACAGAGATATTTAACAAAATACACACAATATATACAGTGTATATATATGTTCGTTTGATCTCTTTTGGTTTACGATGGCATGTGATTTTTATCTACTAACGAGTTGGCGAGGTGATAGAAAACACACAACTAGTTTGATAAAAAAAAATCGTATACCATCGGAGATCATGAGGGATTTTTTAAATCACATCACAATTTAACCATGTATTTTGATAAATATCAATCTTTTCTATAAAATTTTTTATTGTGAGTCGTTTACACATTTTCTACAAGACATCAACAACTTTAAAGCTGACATGAATTTATAAAAGCATTTGGTCGCCATATTAGTTTCGATCGCTCCTCTACTGCCACTGGGGTATATATACCGGTTGAGAAAGTTACGGTCGGTTGCTTTCCGATTGAGGCATTCAGGTTGCACGGACTTCTAAATGCATGAACTACACATTGTAGTGAAATGTTTGTGGTAAAGAATAAAAAAAACAGTCAATGAAATACAAAATATGTTTATTCTGTGAAAGGATTTTCCAGAAATCTTTATTATTTTGCACATACAGTGCTGCCTCACTACGCATTCACATCGAACACGTGTGTCGTTCATACAGAGTGAAAAACGTCTGCGTCTTTTTGAAAACCCCGGCGGCACTACATCGAACACAGTAGATAAATGATGGTAAATCCAAGAAAGTGACAACGTAACATCGTTTCCATGCGTTCCACCGTTTCTAAAATCCATGCGATCATTTACATTGCTCGATCTGCCACAGTGCCTTGTTTGCGCATGTGCGATGTTATAACATACGCAGGAAAATGGTCCACAATTATCGAGGAATTTTATAAGTATCTGCGCCTGGATTTCAGTCTGTCGTGTTTCATCGTGTATTAGATATTTCTCGCCAGTGCCGTGGTTCTCAGTTTATTTTCCTTCAAAACGCTTTTCTACACGTCTTTTCGTCCAAGGTAACGTGTTCGGGTGCATGAAATACCTGAATGCGGTGAAGCATGAATAGTGCTCTCAGCTTATATAGGGGGTGTGTAGCGATGAGCAAAACTATAGAAATCGACAACTTATATGGCGGTTGTCGGAGATAAAAGGGAAATAATGCGTATTTATGAATTCATGTCAGCTTTAAGCATGGAAAAAAGTTTCTTGAAGTTTATCAAACAGACGTTTCATTTTTGAACATATTTTGATCGCCAGAATACACAGTGTAATATCAAGAATTGTGACATGAGTGATATCCACCGTTTATTTAGCTAAGCATATTATATATATAATACTGTGCCGGATAATTATGCCAGTGCTAAGGTGGAATTTTTGCACCCGCTCAAGATGCAGTTTCGGAAAAATCCATATATATCAAATGATAGAACATTGTCTAGGGTGTATATAACCACTTTTGTTTTTAGTGTGTTTCACCTGACAGGTGAGATATTTACCTTAAAAAATTAATATCCCATCAGAAAATGATAATTCCCATAGAAGAATTTCCTACAGGAAATATTGACAATCCTATAGGATTTTTTCAAAGTCCTATAGGAATTATATTTCCTATAGGAGAATGGTATTTCCTGTAGGAATTTGATTCAGACATGTAGTTTTCCTATAGGATATTAAGTTTTCCTATCGGATTTGGAATTCCTATAGGAAGTTCTTGTATTCCTATAGGAAATTTCAAATTACCTATAGGAAAGGTGAAATACAATGATAACAAAGGTGATTTTTAACTCTTTAAGCAATGGTCTATCATATGGCATATTTGAATTTTTCGATATATGAAGCTTAAACGGGTGCAAAAATGTCACCTTGGCACTGGCATAATAGTCTGGCATATACATATATATATATATATATATATATATATATATATATATATATATATATATATATATATATATATATATACATGTGTATATATATAAAGCTCTAAAAATGTTTAACGATGCGAACAATTGCATAAAAATCAAATTCACTGATCGCTAACGTATAATGAAGTGTAAACTGTCTAAGGTTATTTTAGTTGCACTATTTAAAAAAAGCAAATTTTATTTAAATACTTAAAGTTAAGAATTTTTGTATTCACAATATACCTTATCTCTTTCTGTCAGCATGTAGTGGAAATATGTATGGGGCTAATTGTACGATGAAATGCGGTATGTGTCTGGATAATGAACAATGTCAGCACGTTAATGGGACATGTATGAAAGGATGTGACGAGGGATTCCATGGATCTAGTTGTATTGAAGGTTATTCAAAGTAACACTATTAAATTTTAATCCAGTACTTGCAATTTTTAATCAGAAAATTTAAAATTACCTGTTTACATAACGTTGAAAAAATATATTTTATCAAACAGTAACAAGAAAGATTAAATAAAGATACTAAAAACTGAAATCTAAAAAAAGTTATTTGCATAAATTGGTGTTCGAAGTTGTTTAATTTCCTTTAGAATGTACAAACGGGTCTTACGGATACAACTGTCAAGACAACTGTAGCAGCCATTGTCAGGAGTCTGGAATATGTGACAGAAAAACAGGACATTGCCTCTGTGAAGTGGGATGGAAACCAGAAAAGTGTGACGCAAGTACGAATTTTACAGTATGACAGTGTAGTTTAATATTCATTTAAGGAATATACAGCAAGTTAAAAAGTTCACCGGGATATGAACTTGGTTGGTCACGTAATCAAATCCTGTGAAGCTCGAAGGGCTTCTTATAAGATTTGATTAAATACCAACCAACTTTATCCCGGTGAACTTTTCACATTGCTGTTTAGTACTTATATTTACGTTTGAAAATCAGTAATCATTGTGAAGTCATGAAAAAGTTCACACAGCATTGAACATTTTCGGTATTCTATAGGTTCATCTAAGGGGACACACTATTTGAAAATGTATACATTTAGAAATAAACAGTTATTTAAAAAGTTCCATACAGGCCTTTTCAAAAGGTTTGATCACGTACAAACCGAGTTCATATTCCGATGAATCTTTTAACATTGCTGTTTATTAAGGTCTTCTGTTTCCTGCGGAAGACCTTATAGTGATTGTATTGGGTTTTTTCTTTCCTTCTAAATTTTCGCCTTTTTTGACGGCAGAATTTTTCAGGGATGGCTTAACAGATTTTGCTGAATTTTTCAGGGAAAATAGAGAAAAATAATATCTCGAGGAATTTTTTTTCATTTTATCATAAAATATTTCTGGTCATATGTTTCATGTCCTGCAACATAATGCTTGTCACTTTGAGATCTCAGAAACAATTGACACTTGCATATCCAAACTTTTTGGGATGATAGACCTGAAGTTGTAGATGGGTTTCAACTACATGTATTTGAAATGAATAAATTAGTACAAATCCGTACATACATTTTCTATGCAATGTAAAATAAACCCAAAAATCTACTTCCAGTGAGTTATCTCAATTATCTCAAGCAGCTTTTTTAAACAAATTTTGTACCCGCGAGATCTCAGAAACTGTCAGTGATTAAAACACGAAACTTGTCTTCGCAAAATCTCAAACACGGTTCAAACTTGAACAACCAAACATTGTGGGATAATAGACCTATGTACATGTATATACATGTGTTTACATTATTTTGTTTGATTCGTTGCATTTTCCGGTCATCACTGGAAGTACTTTAAATAAATTCTATTTTCTCTTTATTTCACATGAAAGGAATAAATCAGAATAAAATTATATATAATGCAACTTGATCAATGTAAATAAGCAAACAATTTCTACTTTCAGTGAGATTTCTGTTTTACAAATTTTGTATCCATGAGATCTCAGACATTAGAGAGGTTAAGCATTTGACCGTGTACATGTATGAGTTCGTGTGACTGGGGGAATCCCCTAATTTCATGTATGTTGCGTCATAATTTTAGCATACCGCGTAATTCTACAAGTTGTACAATACATGTATCAAAAGTACACGGAGATGAATCCTTGTAGCATTTTAAAATAGAAATACATACTTTTTTATATCAAATGTTGTTTTGTGTAAATTGAGGACGACTGTGCTTTTGGTTTCATCAAATTCATAGAATAATTTCATAAATAATGAGAGTAAACTGAACATGTTAAAAATGTACAATCTAATTATTTTACACGTTCGCTTACACGTACATTTATTTAACGTACCCCAAATGTTGGTACGTGTACGTGTAAACATACTGGTGCTCCACACGTACCCGTAGACGTACACATTTAAATGCTTTACCTCTCTACTGTAAATGATTAAGAAACGGATCTTTTTTTAGGTAATCGACATTTGATTAGAGAAATGTTTGAATGGATTCGGAAGCAAATTGAAAGTGGGGGGGGGGGGGGGGGGGGGCTGACTAAATCTTGAGAAGCTAATTAAAAAAAAAAAATTCAAAAATCTGACCTGTCAAAAAAAATCCAAAATCATGAAATTCTTAATCCGGGGGGAGGATACTTATGACTTTCAATATCACTATTTGTATTTCAATCTTTTTTTATGTAAATTTAGGAAAAAATATGTTTGCTATAAAAAAAAAAGTGGGAGCTGGCCCCTCCTTGATGCTATGTTTTTAATAGTTATGGCCTATTTTGCAAATATAGCCCCCCGGTTTCGACGCCTATGTGTTTAACGGGTTTCATTTTGTTGACCGTCACTTCCGGTCCTTATCGTAGGGGCTCAAACTAATCATGTTTTTAACAAATTTAACTGTTTTTCTTGGCTTTTCTATTTAGCCTGATAAACAGAGATTTACACTAAGCAAATGTTCACAAAAATACCGGGTTTTTTTTTCATTGAGTACTTCCATTTGTCCCTTTCGGTTCCCTTGACAAGAAACATTTTCTCAACAAGATTTCGGAATTTACAAACTCTTTTTGAAGACATTAACAATTAAACTTTGTAGAAATGTTTGTGGAAATTTTTAACTTGTTTTGTTAGAATCGGCTTAACTTCCAGTCATAACAAAAAGTACTTCAAAATTGTTATTTAATTCTAATTTTTGTTGTTTAACATGGAAGTAATGTCAGGAAATTTCATTTACTTAAGTTGAAAACGGAAGACCTTAGTGTGATTTCTTTCTTCTTTCTTCTTAATTGCTTTCCTTTTTTGTCGGCAGAAAGTCCCAGAGATGACTGGATAGATTTTCCTGAAATTTTCAGGGATGATAGAGACATAATATGTCGAGGCTTTTTTCATTTTTTCAAAATTCATTTTCGATTGTCCGTTTCCTGTCCCGCGACAAAAAGCTTGTCACCTCGATATCTCATAAATGATAAGAACTTGAACATTCACTTGTTGTGGTATGAAATACCTATAGTCGTAAATATGTTTAAACTATTTTGTTTTGTTCGTCATTACTTCCGGTCGTCACTGGAAGTATTCATTCAAAACTTATTTTTTAACATAATTATTTAATTTATCTTGCATAAAATAAACATAATGGTATAAATCTTTACATATGACAGCTAAACTTCGACAGTTTTAGTTAGCTTTATAAAAAGAAATGTATAAGAGGATATATATACTTAAAAATACTTACTTTAAGCTTTCATAGAGCACATCCGTTTGTTTGTTTCCTACCCCCCCCCCCCCCCCCCCTCACCAAAAAAAAAATTCTTGCCTCAACGGGGTATTAAAACGGCATTGACTTAAACAACCAAACTTTGAATAATAGACCTTTGTACGATCATGTGTTTACACTTTTTTCTTTTATCCAGTGTAAATTCCGGTCGTCACAGGAGGCAATCTTTTTTAAAAATATTTTTAGAATATTTAGCATGAAAGTAACATTTCAGTAATAGAAATACAATAGGTCATCTACACGTGGTTAAATAAACACAAAAAATCTACTCCCGGTGAGACATCTCATATATCTCAGTTAGCTTTCTTTTTTACAAATTTTGTACACGCAAGATTGCAAAAACTGTAAAAAGATCAATACATAAATTTTATAAAAAGAACAGATGTATGATCAAAGATGTGTTTAACGGGTTTCATTTTGTCTTCTGTCACTTCTGGTTCTCGTCGGAAGCGTTCAAGCAAATGAAGTTTTTAATAAATTTAGATTTTTTTCTTTTGATATCTATCATTTAAGCATTGAATCATTATTTTTTTTAAGATATAGTCTCATAACTGCAGCGGTGTGCATACATATTGAGTAACGTGCGTGAGCGCGTTATGAAAATTTTTATGCACACTCCTTGTCTTGTCTGCAAATGTGATTTATACCTGAAACAGTCCTATTTAATCCTAAGGGTAAGTTCATATAAATGGAAGAGCCACTGTAACAGTCAGGAGCGTGAACTTTGATTTTCGCTTGTGACGTTGCGTTTTACAGCGTTCAACGTTTGTGACGTCATAATAAAACTCGTGATTTTAAATTTTTAGTATCCTGTGTGTGTTAGCGTTAAAGCTGCAGTAGCTTTCCACACTTTTTACATGCAAAAAATATGTGGAATGTAAAAACAGGTAACTCTCGATATTTCGAAGTCCATAGGACCAGTAAAAACTTCGATCTATCAAGAGTTCGAATTTTTAAGAGTTCGGAATTTTCCGGGTTGACCGACGGGACTAAGGTAAATGTACTAAAAATGCTCATTTCTAATTTCTTTAATCACTTTTGTTGTCCGTTTCCAATCCATAGAAAGATAAAAAACTTTTTACCAACGAGATCTCAAAACCCTCGAAAACCTAACTTTGAGGAAAGACAGAACAATTGATAAAGATATGTTTATTATGTTCTGTGTTATCCGGCGTATTATCCGGTGGTCAGAGGTAGTAGACTTTTTGGGTTGTTTTTTTTTTTTATAGTAATATTTACTGGAAAATTTCTTCACGGAATATATTATATCCATTTTCTTTTTACAAGAGAAATTCAATTTGTTTTCAGATAAGTACATGAGAAGTGGAAGTCCTTTTTTGTTGCTATGGCAACAAGAGTCTAGTTTCTATTTTGTTTTCCTATGTGAAGGAATAATGTCTTAAACTGAAATTGATACATGTATATCAGAACAGAAGACCTTTTTGTTGCCTTTGCAACAAGAATCTAGTTACTCATATTTACCTTTGAGACATGCAGGCAAATCATTCAAAATCATTCATAGCGGTGTTTTAATAAAATTACGTTAACAATATTGCAATCGTCAAATGTTAAGCATTTGCAATAATCATTGTGACATTATGAAAATGTTCACACAGAATTGTGTGAAACCTCTTACCGAAAACCATCTTTAAACAACTAATTGACGTGTAAAGAATAAATTACATCTCGGTAATCGGTGGATATTCTGCTTCCTGGATAGATTACTCGTCATATTGTTGGAAATAAATGAATGTTAAGAAATGTTATATATATTTTTTAGGTGTCCGAAGGAAATATCCATAATATGACAAAAAAAATTTCTCTTAATTTGTTAATAGTTAACTTTTTAAAAATTATTTAACAAAAACGCGAAAAAACATTTAAAAATTCTTTAAAAATACCTATAGTATCCCTATCATCATTTTAATATTTGATAAGTATATGTTTTGTTGTCTTCTATTGAAAAGTGGAATAAACTGTGGGTGTATAGAGCCACCTTAATCATGAATAAGACTAACTAATAAAATCACTTTTATAGAGTGCGCTGGCTATACGTTCGGTCAGAATTGCTCAAAGCCGTGTGGACAGTGCCTTAATAATGAACAGTGCCATCATGTTGACGGCAATTGTACAAATGGATGTGATCTGGGATTTTATGGAATCAATTGTGCGCAGGGTAAGAGAGACATAATAGAATGATTTTATGCAAGATCATATAATAATCTTTTTTTTGTTCATAGCTAATGTATTGGACTGAATTTACAGGTATATATGAATTTGAATTTTTATGAATATTAAAAATCATTACATCACAAAATAAATGTAAATGTGTATGAGTTATAATGTATCAAATTTGCTGTTCAAATTCCCAATAAATTATGAAAAGATCGACGACTTGTTTTATTCAGTATACGCATAATTTTGACCTTTTCTTGATGTAGAATGCCCCTGGGGATGGTACGGTTATAACTGTAACGAGACATGTTCATACCCTTGTGAGTCAAATGTCACCTGTAACTCACGCACTGGAAACTGCACTCGGGTAAATACATTTCATTTAAAAATTGCACAATATTAACAACAACAAAGCATTCCTTACACTCTGATTAATACTCTGACCTTTTGCATGAAATCAAAAAGGAGGTCATACGATTAACTCTGACGAAGCGTAAGTACATGCATAGATATTTACAAAAACCGGTAAAAGGATAGACATGCTCTATATAAACATTCCATTCCCAAATTACTATTTTAAATTTCATTGCTGGACGAAACGGGTAAGAAGAAGATTGGCAACGCTCACGATGTTTGTAAGATCTAAATATTTTCTGTACAGGTAGAACCTCTCAGTGATACAGTCACGCCACCGACAGACAACGTTCCCGTCATTGCTGGGGCTGTAGCGGCGCTGGTCATCGTCATCGCTGTCATTGTGTCAATCTTCGTGTTCAAGAGGTACATATGCTGCTTGCTGTTTCGACTGCTTTATTTTGTCAATTCTAACGAAAGTCATATAACAAAACTTTTTAAGTCGGTCAATACAAAATTGCAAAATAAATGATTGTTGTATTATTTTGAAATTCTCTATAACAATCAATGTTTAAATATTAACTAAATGCAGATTGAGAACTAGCGTACCAAAGAAAGATCAATCAAAACAAAGAAGGAGAGACAAATCGGAAATGGAAGAGAACTTGTATTGTGAGTTGATTAGTGTATGGAATAGACTAAATTATGTTTGTTCAAGTGTTTGATTAGAACTCGAAAACATTTTATATTTGTTTATATTTTTAACATTGGCTTGCATAAATATATAAAATTTGAATGTAAATATAAAACGTAAAGAAATTAATTTCGTGTACTTTATGTCAGTTTGTAGAAATAAAAAGGAACTTTTGTTCTTCTTATATATTACTTGACCTTTTAAGTGAACAACGATGCTGCGAAGCAAGGCTTTACCAACATTTATGAGAACACAGAACCAAAAGATAAGCCAGCTGCAAAACGCACCACAACATCATCATCAACTGCGAAAAAATATGACGTCAAAGATGACGACGAGGACGAAGAAGGCATTGAGAATCCCTATGGTGATATGTATCTAAACGAAGAAACTATATTGGATATCCCAATTAGTGAACTCGAAAATGTCATCGCAGAAAAGAAGAAAAATGAAGAAGATGGTTTTAAAAGAGAATACGCGGTAGGCCATAGAATGATTTTGACTAAGTTTAGATTGAATCATAAGCATCGTAAAAATTTGGTATACACGATATGTATAAATTTGGATGAACTGAATGACATGTTTTTAAACTGATTACAATTTATTGGAAATAATTTACATGATATATACAAAATGTCGATCATCACACAGGTCTTCATTCATGTGATTACAGTATAACACATGTAAGTTTCTTTTATTACACAGATGTTGCCCCACGGAGAACAGTATCAATGTGATGCCGGGAAATCCCCTAACAATCTGGCGAAGAACAGATTTAAAACAACATTCCCGTGTATGTTATGAAATATTCATTTTTAATGTTATCTTATGTCGAGTATACATGTACATGATTATTAAGTGATGGATAATAATTTTTTTTAATCTTTAAATATATATAACCAGACAAAAACCAGAAAAAATTTCATTTGGGTAATAATTTTCGTACATTCCGAAAACAACAAGTTGTGTTTATCAATAATATGAATACCAATATACTGCTTTACAAATGATAATGATTTTACTGACTTTTAATCAAATAAAACAAAAAAAAACACATATATCAGTAATAATTTTTTCCTTTTTATCATAATTTAATGTTTGAAGAAATCTTGAGAGCGTGTAGAAAGGAACTGAAGGATTTGAATTCGATGCAAAATTCAATGACATAATGATGAAATTATGAATTGTTATTCCCGTATTAGTGATAGTTAAGAACTAGATGAAAAACGCATTTTATAGACTGAATTGATATTTTTAATAACTGTACAATAAATACGTTAATTTGATGTTTATCAAACATTATTAAATTATTATTTTATTATGAACTTTACGAAGCTGATAAAATGCAAAGACAAGTTTTTGCATTTCTTGTCTTGTTGTAGACGATCACTCTAGGGTGGTTCTTAGAGGGGATGGTGAGGCGTCTTCTGACTATATCAATGCTAACTTCATCAGTGTGAGTATCAATGAAGTTAAACAAACCAATGTTATAAAACTGTGTTTCTTATCTGTGAAAGATGTTTAATCAATATGTCATTAAAACATTTAAGTTAAACAAACCAATGTTATAAAAAATATGTTTCTTATTTGTGAAAAATGTTTAATCAATTAAAACATTTAATTATTGATACAAATTTTGGTACGTTATATAATTGCCTTTAGAGAATTGAAAACAAACATAAAGTATAATTTGACCATTTATCATAAAGATGAATTAACTATTGTTTTAATTTTTTAGAGTACTGATTCAGAAAACCAGTATATTGCATCGCAAGGTAAAAATTATAGTAATCCAAAATCGATTGTAAAATAGGGAACCGATTTTATTGCAAAGCTAGCAATGTTTTGATTTCGTCAACAGACAATAACTTTGTTGACAATAAAGTTTTATAAAGGAAATTGGAGAAAATAATTATGCAATTTCCTAACCTCGCCACTTAAAGAAGATTTTTGTCCCAATAGCTAGTAATGCCTCTTGAATTTTTTTTTTTTTGGTAAGGTCCTAAACAGAACACGTTAAACGACTTCTGGACGATGATTTGGCAAGAAAATGTCTCACAAATTGTAATGCTTACAAATTTAAAAGAGGGCGTCAAGGTTGGTGAATGAATATATTTTTTGAATTTAAAGAATTAAGAATCTGAAACTGCGTTAATCTAAAACTGTTCACCATTAACATCAGATTAAATGTACCCAATACTGGCCAGAAGAAATGAAGGCTAGACTTTACGGAAACATCGTCATCAAGAATGTTGAGGAAAAACAATACGCCTTCTACATCATCCGAAAACTGACGGTTTCCCTTAAAGAGGTGCAGTTCTAACATTATAATGATATTTAATAAGCTTTATTACAAAATCGTATATTATATAATCTTGGTTGTGTAACAACCTATTTGATTTTAAATGTGAATAGTTTATGTGTTGTTGTATGTAGCATTGTATTCTTTTTCAAGATTCTTGTCTGTTGCTATTCAAATTGTATGTCGATGTACTCTAAATTGTATTTTCTGAATGTTACAATAACTCTTTTAACTAAAAATTATGTTTTTCTCATCGAGTCGACTTTTATGTATAAATTTGACAATGATGGGTACAAGAGAGTTTTATCTATGCAAATATATAGTGTTATGTATTTAACTTAATATGTTTTTCATAATTTAATCGTCAGCAAAACAAGTCACGTGTTGTTACGCAATACCACTACACCACGTGGCCTGACCATGGTACCCCGGACCCTCTTTCGTTGGTTGTTTTCCATAGCCACGTGATGAGGACAATGACCAATAGGAATAAATCACCAATACTTGTACACTGCAGGTTCGATCATCAAGAATGATTTTTATGTAGTAGTCACTTTGATTAAATAAATTAGCCTGTTAATACAGACATTCTAAAGTGCTATATAATCGGATAAGTCAAACGGAAAATGTTACAAGAGTCGTTTTATTCCTCTTTACATATTGTAGCGCAGGGATAGGTCGCACAGGAACCTACATTGCGCTGGATGCTCTATACAAGACGGGTAAAGCGTCCGGTAAAATCAATGTAGCGGAGTATGTCAAGATCATGAGAGCAAACAGAATGAACATGGTCCAAACTTATGTAAGTCTGTCATGAAAAGTTGAAACTTTATTACATGGAGACTTATTAATCGATTACATTTTTTCGTAATCGTGCTCAAGCCTGATGCGACTGCTCAATTTATAGTGAAGATATATTTTTTTAAATTTCTTTATAAATAATTTTGTTTTTAGGAGCAGTACATGACGATATTTTTGGCGCTAAACGAGGAATTTAAAGCGGCTTTTGAGACACGGAGTCTGCCTGAGTTCACGGAGAGAGCCCAAAGTCTGGCTAGAGATCGCCCAGCCAATCAAACCGTCATCAGAAAGGAATTTGAAGTACCCACTTTCAAAGATATTCCTTTTTATTGTTTGTAGAAGCAGACTTTGGAGTTACATATTATAGTTTTTGTAAATGTAGACTTGGTTTTGTGGTTAGGAGCATGTGACGTATTTCGTGCGTTGTAAAAGTAGTTTATTTATATATTCTATAGAAATTGATGAAAACACGACCAGAGTACACTGGTACAGATTACAAGATGTCTAGACAGCATTTTGCAGACAAGAAAGGACATACTATACTACCATGTAAGTAATGATCAAATTTTAATTATACAATAAAACGTTAATAACGAAGATTATATCAGTTACATCTATTGTTGATTATTTTTGATCGATGAATAAAATCTCTAAAAAGCATACATATAATCATAAAAAAAAATAATCATTTTTTCCCTAATAACAGAGTAAATATAATGAAAATGTTGAATAACATTTCGTCGTAAAGAGAATAAAAGTCATTGTTTTAAGATACTGAACAAGTGAAATTAGTTAATTTTAACATCGATATTAATAAGAAACACAAATACTTTGGTAAAATTTGAAAGATTTACAAAAAGTGTAGGAAAAAATCACAACAATAAACATTATTAAGATAACAAAACATATTACAAATAAATTTTGTTTCTGAAAAATGAAGTTTATTAAAGTTAGAAAGAAACAAACTTTGCTTAACAAATGACACAGTTTTTAAAATGGGCAGTATTGGGATCGAAACTTTAAGATGGGATTGAACTCAAAGATTTGAAATATTTCAGCTAGTTCTTCGGAAAAAATCTTTTATTGAAAAATGATTAATACATACTTAAATGAAATGAAAGATTATCAATATTCTACATTTTTTACTCTAAATCAGTATTGAAGAAAATAATAAACATTTTTTTATTTAAACTGATGAAATTTTGTTGATATTCAAGATAAACCAACACCCTATCAAAATTTTATAGATATTTCAGGCTGAGAGAAATTAGAAACTGAATTTAATTGAATTTTCCATGGCAATCATAAAATTTTGTTTTGATATATTTTTTTTAATTTTACCCTTTCAGATTAGTTTCTCTTTTGAAATATTTCTCTTCTAACAGTTTTCACTTTTCTTTTTCTTCCAGTGGACAAGTACAGTCTTTACCTTACGTCATCGGTCGCAAAACGAGGAAACTACATCAACGCAATCCATGTGTCTGTAAGTCTATGTAAACTGAGCAACATAAAAACAAACTATCAATATTGTTAACGTTAACGATATATAATTTTTCAAGATTAAACTTGTTAATTTATGTTTATTCTGTCAGTCCTACCAACAAAATAGGGCGTTTATAGTGACGCATTATCCGACACCAGAGGACGCTGTGGACTTCCTGCGCCTGCTCAATGATCATGAATCTGATACAGTCATCTGTATGAATCCATTACTTGAAATTCAATCGGTGCGTGCATCTCGCTTAAACAAAGAACATAAATAGAAATGGTGGTAAAAAGAAATAATTATGCTCATTGGAACATAAAAAAACCTTTTTTTTTTTTTTTTTACTAAACTATCTCTCTCTCTCTCTCTCTTTCTCTCTCTCTCTCTCTCTCTCTCTCTCTCTCTCTCTCTCTCTCTCTCTCTCTCTGGGCGTGTTGGACTTTCTAACAGAAAAGAGAATACTTGTTACTCTTGTTTGTCATCATATCATTCTGAAATAATTATAACTCAATTTTTCAATATCTAACAAAACAACTATTCAGTACCTATCCTTTATTTTCTTGTAGTCCAAGACATGGTTACCAGAAATAGCGCCCACCAAGGACGTGCCGCCGTTTGTTGTGGAACACGAGTCTGAGAGTGACACCGGGGTCAAGATCACAACCGTCAACATCATACACGGGGAGGTAAAGTTGAACACATGGTAGAACTAAAATATAGGAAAGATCTCATTTCTTTTTTAATTAAATATTGTTTATAATTCAATATCATCATGTATTTATTTTGAATTTAGAATTCTTTTGTATAAAGAAAATATTTTACATAGTACTCAATACTCTTTTCCACTGTTATTATTTAAGGAGGCTGAATGGTCAACAAAAACCATCAGACCTACCTTGGATTTTAAGATATGATTTTTTAGGCTATAAACTATTATTTAATAAAGAAAAAACCCATATTTTATTATTTATCTTTTAAATTTTTTTGTATTTCCCTAAAATTTCATATAGAACTCTTCTTCTTAAGGAGACCAATATAGTCTTAAAATGGCCACGACAATCGAGCCCTCTTAACTTCTTACTCCTAGACTAAGTCTTGTTTACCCTTTCTGTAGGAGACGTCCCATCCCGTGACAGTTGTAGAACCGACAGGACCACTGAAATCCAACGGGACGACCAAAGATACGTCGTGTCTCAGAAACTTGGTGTCATATGCTCTCAAACTTGGCACAGACACTCCAATCACCATTGTCAGCAAGTAGGTTAACCCAGACTAACAAAAAACTCTAGCCTACTATCGTCTTTAAAGCTTGAAACGAATCATAAAGGTGAGAATAACCCAAAAATCCCTCCGCGAAATTGAGTATGTTTTATATGTTTGAAACGAATTACTAGTATACTGGAGGTAAATACCAGAATGATTCTTCCTCGATATTAAGCATGGTAGCACATATTATGATGTAAATTATAGTGTATGTAAAAGGACTATTCCTTTAGTTAATTGTATAATATATAGTTCCTGTATCACATGTGAATTTAGAATAATAAGGCTGATTTTTTATCCTTAAAACAGTTGAATGTAGATTTTTTAAAATGATTCGTTTCATTGTTCCGTTTTCTTTAATACAGAGATGGTGCTTCACTATGCGGTGTTTTCTGTGCTGTGTTTAACTCCATACAACAAATCATTATGGATGACAACATTGACGTGTTTACAACAGTCCGACAACTACAGACAAGGAGACCAGAGTTCTGTTCTACACAGGTATAATGTTTGGAATCTTTATATGTACTATGTATTTTCATTGGAGCTATATCATATATAAATTTTAAAACAAGCAGACTAATTAAACAATTGAAACATCATGTAATGTTGGTTTAAGTAATTTATCAATGTAATAACAATGAAAAATATCAAACCAGAATAAAATGTTTGTTTGGTCCTAACATATTTTAGCGTTAGTTGTATAATTTATTGACAGGAGGAGTATTCCCTGGTGTATTCAACGTTGCAGGATTACATTGAAACAACATCGGAGAATGTTTACAGCAATCAATAGAACGCCATATTGATGTCGGTTCTGTGAGAATTCTGTAATTTGCATTTAAAAAGAAGAAACAATGTGAGAAATCAAGTAGACGATATTCGATGTATAATTGTTTTAATTCTGTTTACTGCCAAAGGAAACACGTGTCTTTGAATGTATTGTCAGAAATCCTCTCTGCAAGAAATGTTTTATTCATTCAATTGACGCACTGTTTATTTCCTGTACAGTATTCCTATGTTTTCTATGTTTTCTATGTTTCCTATGTTTTCCTGTGTTCTTGTCATGTTTTGTACAAGCACCTTTTTCCCCTTTGTACGCATGTACCATCCTCTCCACGAACCTGTATTGCAGTTACATAAACATGTTTATTGTTGAATGATTTTTGGCTGTTAATTTCTAACATCTTATTTTTATTTTTGATATCATTGATTAGAAGATTAATTACATTTTGAATAAGAAGATGGGGGAATAAGATGGCGCAAATGCCCAGTCGGTTTAGTACTGAAATACAATTTTAAATTTTTTTCCGCAATTAAATCTATTCAAATATATTATAATGCAACTTTGCAAAAGCAAAATTTCTAACTATAGTCAGTTTTTGATATAATTAACAATAGATAAGAAAAAAATATGACGGAAATTTTGGTGGTATCGAACCCGTAACATAAAAACCCTAGATATATAAGGTTAGCTTATGCCATGTACTCTTTTTTTTTTATCTTTTATTGATCAATCATACAAATTACACATCAACAATCATCATTATTATCACAGCATTATATATAGTTTGACAGTTTACAATAAAAACTCGTTAAAAATGAACAATAATACTCCTTCTGTTTCTTTCAGCAGTGGATTGTTTTTCAAAAACTTTTTAAAAAATACTTTTCTGTTGTTGTTCACAATACACATATAATAATAGTTGTAATAGATATAATGTCTTAGCAAATATTTGCAGAAACTTGTCAAATGCACAGTTTTGTTATTTTGCAACATCATAAGCTGTCTCCTTCTATAAATTGTGAATCTACATATGGACAGAAAAAAATTAACAAAAAAAGTGTTAACATTTTTCATAACATTGGGAAAAGCAGTGATGAATATCTCATCGATATCTAAGACATTGTATACACTATTTTTACAATCTTTCAATAATGACTCTAAATGGTATAGCATAAAATTACTTTTAAAATCTTGTATTTCTTTGCATTTTACAAACATGTGAAGTAAATCTTCACTTTCTGATAAACACAGTGGACATCTGTTGGAATCCGATTTACCAATTTTGTACAATTTCTCATACGTAAAAATTGCATTATGAAAAACTTTAAAATCAAGCTCCACAACATCAGGAGGCTTTCCACTTTCTTTAAGTACAATCCATCTATTATCAAGCATCTTTGTATCGTTTGTTCTAAGTTTTTCTAACCAATATTCATTTGACTTTGGAGGATTAAACAATTTTTGAATCAACAATCTATAAAAGACTTTTACAGTGCATGAAGAAAAAACATAATTAGTATTTTCAACACAAAGTAAAAAAGTAGGTAACCATACTTCTTTCCTATAATCATTGTTTTGAACAACACTTTTCCATTCTTCTGGAATAATAGATAATAATGTTTTATAATCTTCTTTGATATGTTTTGCATTAACTTCAGAATCACATTCATGTATCATTTCTACAATAAAAGATGCAGGTAAAAATCCAGGTATCACTTCATAAGAAATGTCTCTGATATGTGTGATCCCCGCTTTTATAAAATGTTTCCATAACAATGTCTTGTTTTGATTGACAATTTTTGGATTAAAAAACAAACAGTAATTAAACACACCATTTAAACGTTCATTGTATTCAATATTGTCCTTCACAGCATACCAAGCACTAAACATTTCTTTATAAAAACAAGGTAAACATTGTAAATCTTTTTTGTTCAACTGTAGAAGAAACATTTCAACCCCTCCTTTCAAATCACAAATTCTTGATAAAAAATAACTAAAAGTGTATTTCCATACAAACTCTTTTCTTGTGCAAAAATATTTTGCTAAACATTTTAGTCGAAAAGAAAGCATTTTCAAATAGATATCATCCATTTTTAAACCACCATTTTCTTTTTCTCCGACAATTGTCTTATATGACACTAAGTGTGTACCATAATTCCATAAAAAATTAATACATTCTTTCTGAATTGTAGTTCTAGCCCAAAATGGAATACAAATTACAGACAATGAATACCATAGTTTAGACATAAGTAATGTATTTATAACACTAACTCTTCCATGTATTGTTAACAATCTTTGTCTCCACAGATTAAGAACTTGTTTGATATTTTGAACTTTGCTTCTCCAATTCAAATTTTCACATTTCAAAAAGTTTTTACCAAAATAAACTCCAAGAATTTTCATGACATTTGTTTCTGTAATATTGATAAGTTGTTTATCATCTGATAACAATTGCCCTGTTCCAATACACATAACTTCAGATTTTTGTACATTAATTTTGGCACCAGATGATTTTCCATATAATTCAAAAACATTCAATATTTGAAAAATAGATTTTTTATCAGACACTGTTATCGTTGTATCATCTGCATGCTGAAAAACTAATGCAGTTTTATCACACATAGGACTATCTATTCCTTTAATAAATTGGTTACATTTAATTGCACAACTTAAAAGTTCTGAACATAACACATACAACAATGCAGATATTGGACAACCTTGTCTAACAGAGTTTCTAATTGGAAAATATTTTGTTAAATGTCCATTGCTTTTTACACTGCTATAAATATCTGTATAAAATATTTTTACCCATTTTCTAAAATAATCTCCAAAACCATATGCTTGTAACACATCTAGTAAATATTCATGACTTACTCTATCAAACGCTTTCTATTGATCAATTTTTACAATATAACCTTCCACTTGATCCATTTCAACCATTTCTATTATATCTCTAATACTTACTAAAGTATCAGCTATATCTTTTCCAACAATACAACATGTTTGATCATTAGAAATTACATTAGGTAACACATGTTTGAGTCTATTTGACATTATTCTTGCTATTATTTTATAATCAACATTTAAAAGACTAATTGGTCGCCAGTTTTTTAACAATCTCTTATCACCTTTTTTCTTGTATAATAATGTAATGACACCCATCTTCATAGAATGTGACAATGTTTCTTGATTTTCAATTTCTAAAAATAGTCTGTACAATATGTTTTTTAAATGGGGTAAAAATTTTCTATAAAATTCAACAGTCAGCCCATCAGGACCAGGACTTTTATTGCTGGCCATTTCTTTCACAGCTTGTTGTATTTCATTAACATCTATACATTTATCACATGATGCGGCATCATTGTCATCAATCTTTGTATTAATCAATGATAACAACCGGTTTTTACTATCATAATCAATTGTTACACATGAATATAATTTAGAATAAAAGTCATACTGCAGATTTAATATAGAATCTGCATTTTCTGTAACTCCACCATTCTCATCCACCAACTCTTTTATAGTATTCGACTCTTTTCTACTCTTTTCTAAATTCAAAAAATATTTCGTACACTTATCCGATTCATTAGCCCATTGTGCTTTAGATCTTAGTATAGCTCCTCTACATTTTTCATTTTCAAATTCACTCAGATCTGTTTTAAGCTTTTCAAAATTTTCAATGTTTATACTTTCACCATCAGCTATTCTTTCTGACAATCTTTGTAAACTGTTTTGAATTCTATAATATTCTTTATTTCTTTCTCTTGCTCTATTCTGACTATAATTTCTTGAAAATTTTTTGATTTTGTACTTTAAATTATCCCACCACACCAAAATTGATTGCTCAAATAATATACATTGTTTTTCATTTTCAATGAGTTCTTGAACTTTGTTTACGTAATATTCATCATGTAAGAGTAAATTGTTATGTATCCAAACACCTGGACCTCTTTCAGACACATCTGTATTAAAATTCATAACAACCATAGAGTGATCACTCATTGTTGTTTCTACATAAAAAATATTTCTAACATAGGCACATAAAATTCTTGTGATCAAGAAAAAATCAATTCTACTTTGTACAATCATATCTCCTCTTACAACTTTTCTTGAAAAAACTTTTTTCTTTTCATTTCTTTGTCTCCAAACATCAACCAAATTATGTTCAGTCATCATATCTATCAACGCTTTGTAACTATGATCATACTTATGTACAGTTTTTCCATTTCTATCTATGTCTGCGAGAGTATTGTTAAAATCTCCCATAATAATTAAACTTGTAGAACGTGGCATTATTTCAATAATATTTTTAAAAAACAATGCTTTTTCTTTTACATCATTTGGTGCATATACATTTATAATGTCATATTTGGTGTCATTTTCTTTGTATGTTAAATGTAAATATCTACCATCAAACCCATTTATATTTTCAACTTTTGTTTTGATACTATTCTTCACTAAAAATGCTACACCTTTAGATGACACGTTTGTGCTATCATAATATATATCACCGTTCCATATATGTTTATAATTTTCAATAAAATTGTCTTTCCAGTGGGTTTCCTGTAAAGCAACAATGTCATAGTTTCTATCTTCAAATAAATTAAATACCATTTTCATTTTATCAACATTGCACAAACCGTTACAATTCCACGAGGTTATAAAAACCATTGTGAAAATAAAGTAAGTACTTAGTATTCCTTTCATTTTATTTGTTCTTCTTTGCTTTTCCTTTGTTTTTCTCTTTACCTTTTCTCTTCTTTGTGTTTTTAACGGTAACTTCCGTGTCGAGGTCTGATTCCACGGTTGATGATTCTTTTTCACTTTCGCGTATTTCGGAATCTATAACATCAGGTGGTATTTTCTCGGATTTTGTTTCGTTCGTTTTATCATTATCACTTTTTCCGTTTTGATCACTAGTTTCGGTCTCCTCCGCGTCTTTTTCCTCTATATTTTGTTCTTCTGTGTGCGATTTTTCTTGGTCACCGATCTCTTGATCACCGGTTTCCTGGTCCCCTTCTGGTGCCTCCTCGTCACCGACACTGTGTACATCCATGTCATCCTCGTTATTCACCTCATGGTCCCATTCATCGATTTCGCCTTCGTCTCCGTGTTCACTCACCCTGCACAAACATCTGTGTTCCCATTCCTCACACTGTTTACATCTGGTAGATTTACATGCCCTTGCATAGTGTCCTTGTTCTTTGCACTTAAAGCATCGGAATTCTGGACATGCCCTAAAAAGGTGTTCACTAGAATAACACAGCGAACACACTTTTAATTGTCCGTTGTGAATACATCGATAGTAATCTTTTTGAAACTTTAATGTGTAAGGAAACGAGGTCATATGTTCTGGTAGTCTGACTTTTGCATATCGTGTGCCGTCGGCTATCGTAGTACCTGGATAAAACCTTCTGTTGATTGGTGACAATAGTTCAACACCCATTGATTTTAACGTTGCTTCGATTTCATTGTCATCGATGTATGCAGGGAGGTGCATAAAACTAACCACTAACGAGCTTGGTACAACTTCATTACACTCGAAAGTGTTGTCACCTATTTTTATCCCTTCAAGGAGGTACTGTATGGGGGCTTTTCCGTCTAATGTTATTTCGTACAGATTCCCAGATTTCGGTACACATGCTAATAAACTACCAATTCCACAGGTCTCGTGAATAAATGTGATTATTTCCTCAGCTTTGACAAAGGAATTGTCTTTTACATTTACGAATAGAGTGTTTTCTCGACAGTATTTTCTGCCAGCAAACAAATTCTTTGATCCGCCAAAATGGCGACCACCTGACGTGGCAGCCATTCACACTTGATTTACTATTTACACTCTCTTTTTTCAGCATAATATATAAAAAATAAGTGAAACAAACAAAAGTATATACATAGAGTCTTCTCGTGGAAGACAAAGTTAATTAGTTCACTATAAACAATAGACGCTGTTGGTTGTATTCGAACAGTCAAAATACACCTTGCTCACCTGTCCATTAGCAAACCGGAAGTTCTCCATGTACTCTAACCACTGAGCCATTTCAGACACAACAAAGTGGGCTTTTTAAATATTATGTGTGACTAAGGTCACGAACTACCGGACTTGTATTATTTTTTCAAAACGTTCAGTTGTTGGGATACAAAATGATATTTTTAATGTATAGTGGGTCATCTCTCCACGTTTTTGTTGATTGAAATCAGTTTGTTTTCCAATAGACCTTAATTAGAATATGAGAAAAATATGGAGCACAGACCCACTCTATACAAGAAAATGCTTTGAAGTTCTAAAAAATGACAGTATTTACAGGTTTTGATACGTATAAGCCTGTTTGAGTCAACATATCCCAAGTATTGAACATACCTATAGGTTAAAAATCAATGATTCGTTAAACACATATTTTTTAAATGATTTGAAAAAAACCATCAGATTTATTGACACTTTAATTTTTCAGTAGCCTGTTCGATCGCGTATGGGCATTTTACACGCCTTATCCACCCATCTTGTTTTTATTTTAAGCATTTCAATTGATTCTCTGTTATATACCTTCACATCATTCTATGAACTGTTAAAAATATATTTGGATTTGCATTTTTAGCTTTGTGCCAGTTAATGAAATCATTTTTGCACCCGTCTGATTAAGATGGCGAAATTTTTGAGAGACTGAAAGATATATCATAAGATAGAATCTATAGCCAATTTTTGGGGGTTGATCTTGATCAACTCTCTTATGCAGTTACTCGGGAACCGGAAGTGAAACAGTGTTTAGACCTACGCACAAATCATAACTGCTGACAAGCGATGAATGCAATGTAATGTATTCAAAAGCATTGTTTTTCAAGGATATTTACTTATATATATATATATATATATATATATATATATATATATATATATATATATATATATATATATATATATATATATATATATATATTATATATATATATATATATCCGAAAGCAGAGAGATTCTCTGGTTGTCGGAGATTCACGGAGACATCCGAGCGTCTGGTTGAACGAGACAATAATAAACTCTGGCTAGTTGAACGAGACAAGAGTTCAATATTGTTCGATTCCTTAAATATTTCAAATACTGATACAGAGTTTGATGAAATTAATTCTATCGATAAATATTACACAACATGATTCCTATTGTGTTTTTTTCATATTTCTTGTCGGAAAAACGCAAAAAATTTAAACCGGTATTAGATAAAAACTTGGATCATTCAAATACAGCTAAGAAACTACTTGCCATTCAGAATTACATAGCGCTGATTTTAAACCAAATATTATCCATAAAATCAACTCCCATCAGTACCTCTGTACTTTGATATTATTGATGTTTCTCGCATTATCACCGGTGTCTGATCGGTTTGTCCAGTGTGAACCAGCATTGAGAGACTTGTCTGCTTTACACTGTGTATTACAATACCTCTGTAAAACGTAATTAAACATCGTCTGCTGTAAAGAAATGTATTGTTTGATATGTTTGTATTATTAAAATTTATCCTATTTTCATTAAATAAATTGTCATAATGCTCTCTTCATGACTTGTACTATTCATGTTTGTAGCATGCAGAAGGATACTTGTATAACGAAAGGAAAATTTTAAACGGCATCAGAGAGAGAGAGAGAGAGAGAGAGAGAGAGAGATGTCAGATATCGTTTTCTAATGTAAAATTTTTGCAAGAAAAGGTATCATTCATTATATACTTAATGAAATAATAATGGGATAATGAAATCAGCAAAGTCTCGTCCTAGATCGTAACCTATTATACCATCAATCTCACTTAACCCTTTGATTATTTCCTTAAATAGAAAACTAAAAAAGGAAAACAAATTTCCTACATGAGATGTAGAAATTCCTCTCGGATGTAAGGGGGCTTGGTGGTCGACAATTTACAAGTGCTCATCGGATCTGTCTTAAATTACTAAATATGATATTTTTTGCCTTAAGTAAGATACCCTTATATTTTTTTTTAAGTATTTCCATATATCTTCATACAGAACTCTTTCATCTGAAGGAGGTTGATACGCTTTAAATTGCTACAACTATCAAGCCCTCTTAATGTAATTCATTGAGAATTTTTTTTTATAAATTTTTATAATTTTGAACAAAAGCCCAGTAGGGTTTTGTTATTCCCTACCGGGTTTAAGGAGGCTGAATTGTTAAAAAGAAAAAACCCAACTACTCACCAAAATTTCCAAATCCCTCAACTCATTTCTCAACTCAATTCCTTATATAAAACAGTGCATAATTTTGAGGTCAAACCTCAGATTTGAGACAGAGTATTGACTTGAGGAAAGTTGGTGACGGCGGGTCCAGATCTGCCTCAAATTATGTAAGTTAATTTGCTAAAAGTCCAAGGGATTCTAAAATACTCTGAAGAAACTTACAGGAAAATTATCTGATTAAATTAAATCTATATAGGATAAACCAATTTTAATAATAAATTAATGATAAGATTTTATTTTCTCGTCATAATGTTTTTCAAAAGTGGATCTCTTACCTCGCGGGTATGACACTCTATTTAAAATTGTAGGAAATAGTATATCTTTTGTAAATGACCTTTATGCATTGAATTTTATACAACTGTGCTTTAATTGACACTGGCATGTTTAGCCAGAACATCCGTTTTTCATGAGATTAAATAACTCATCGGGCACTGATTAAGCAGGTTCATTATTGATAATAGAGCGGATGAAGGCTCAGACTTTGTATCTACAAAAAAAACCAAATATTGAACATGCAATTTTATCACAAAAAAGCTGCTGAATAGTAAATTCAACCATTTATAATAGTTTACAACGGCCTCGCCAAATATATTTTTATTTTGTTAAACAGTAAATGACCTAAAAATGTGATTAACATAAGGATTTGAAGCATTGCTAAAATCCTATCTGTAAACAACACCTTCATGAATAAATTAAGAAAAAACTAATGTCCGTCCTCCGCGCACTGTTACTTTTTTTTTCCTTGAAGCAACCAGCTGGTTTAAACATATCCATAATGACATTGCAGTTGGTATACTTTCATTTAAATTGATTTATTGACGAAGCTTTCTCAAGAAGTCTTAAATACCAATGTGGAATGTTTACCTGGGCTTTTCATCTGCACTGGTAAATGTTGGCTAACTTACTTGGAAAATAACCGAAGAAAATACAAACGATAACATGCATGACAAGTGCACCATCAAAAACACTCAAATGCCAATCTATTCAACATTCATGGATATGAGTCATAGGCGTCGGAACCAGGTAGGCTGGGGGGAGGGGGGGGGGCTTCACAAAGTTAGACCTAACTATTACGAACATAGTATCAGGGAGGGTTCAGCCCCTCCCCCCTTTTTCTCGCAGCAAATATAATTGTCCTTAAATCTACCTTAAAAAGATTGAAATATTAATAGTGATATTGAAAACATAGGTGCACTAACCTCCCACCGACGGATTAGGAATTTCATGATTCGGAAAAAAAAATTGGCAGGTATGATTGTAGTTAAAGTAATACCCCCCCCCCCCCTCCAATTAGGAATTTCATGTTTTGGGGAATTATTTTTTCTGATGATTAGTTTAGCCCCCCCCCCCCTTTCAATTTGCTTCCGACGCCACTGTGGGGTTTTTTTTATCAATAGTTATGCATAGGCGTCGGAAACGGGGGGGGGGGGGTAAGTTTTTCTTTTGCGAAGATAGGCATAATCATAATTAATGAATCAAGCATGTAAGTTAAAAAAATTCACCCTTAATTTTTTTTAATCCGGGAGAAATTAACTTGAGCTTTCTAAAAAAAAATACTTTTAAATTTTACAATGCACACCGACGCCTACCATTGGAGCAAACCTTTTCCATTCATCCCAGTTCTTGTCTGCGTTGTTCTGTTTCTGAGTAAATTCCTCCAGTTGCGTTTACTTTTTGTTGAACATCACCCCTCCTCAGATTGACTTGTTAAATCCTGTCGATTTTATTCTTAAACAAGCAACAATAGTAACTTTAGTGTTACATAAAAGAGCTTCTACTATTAATAGCGTATCTCTTAGGATAACAGAAAAAAATGATTCATCTTATTTTTAACAAAAGAAATCATATAAGGACCGTTTAAAAGAAATTATGCAAAGCATTGAATTCTTTACATATATATAAAATATTTAAGATTTTCTAAAGGAAGAATTAAATTATCTATCTAAAAAGCATTTTTGGATTATTTCGAAACTTTTGAACGTAAGAGGATTTTTTTTAAATGTGTATTTAAACTGTTTTTTATATGAATACCGACTGTGCATCTACGATTTCTCCTTCGAAAAAAATATCAGTAATATATTCTATGTTATCATCAGTCAAAATTGAATATGTGTAAAAAAAAAAAAAAAAATATGCAGAAAAGTAATTTATTCATTTTGCACACTAATATGGTATATTGAAATGGACACACCGTCAAACATAATGAAAGTCTGATAACTTAATTGGGATTTTTTTTTCTCTTTTAGATATCAAATAGCCATCAAATATACACGAGGAAAGATTCGCAAATTATTCAATTTACACTTCAGACCGCGTAGCGAGGAGAAAGATAAGAATCGTGTTCTTTAAACACAAAAATCGTTATCTTACACCGTATTTCCTCAACTATGGTATACGTTTGATAAAAAAAATGGGTCACAAGTTTTATTTGAAATATAAGTATACAAACTTGATAATGGTCAGTAGACACCTCCCACCCACCTCTATATATACAAGAAGCATGACCACCTTAACACCACTCCATTCCCCTTCCTCGAAATTATGTGCCTAAACAAGAAGCGTGCATGACCACCTCAACACTCCCATTTCGTTCTGGCTACATTTTCTCGTTTGGCCGTCTATAAAAAACCATAACAACCATTGAAAGAAGAATTGGCCCTAAATTCCGCGGATTAAGTATACTCAAATATTTCATATATTATAATAGCTGTATAATTTTTTTTCATAGGTTTCCGACGATTTAAAATTGAGATGTCAGTACAAGTTTTTTTTTAAATCACACAACAGTGTCTTGTGCAGTCAAGCATTCACATTCTCTTTGTAGTATCGTAAGGCTTAGCCGACTATTTAAACACCCGGACGGCTGTGACCGTGAATATCTTTTTTCACTTCCTGGTTGACAGTACAGCAACAACAAATCCTGGTCGACTCGGCAGGACAACGCCATGAGTGGTAGGGCCGTGCTGGTCTGCTGTGTCTGGGCATTGTCGATCTCATTTGTCTTGGCCTACGGTAAGATATGCTTGTCTGGTATAAGTTGATAATTTTTGTTAGTTTTGCTTATCATTGTGTAGCACTATCGTCTTATGTTTGTATCTGCTACAAAAAAAATATCAATTTATCAACAGTTGGATATAGCAGCATTTGGTTTGCTTTCGTTATTATATTTGTTTTCTCATATGCTTTTTGAACAAGGTCTATCTATCTATCTATCTATCTATCTATCTCTCTCTCGGTTATTAAATAGAACATCTACCATGACAGTCTAAAAGCCGTTTTCTTACTTCCTTGAACCTAAATATACGCTGTGCAACTAGTTTTTAGACCAAATGTTAAAATCAATTCACCATAAATTAAACCTCCGTATTTTAAACTCGAGGTATTTCGTGAAATCCTTGAGAATATTTGACGACCAAATAGTCTTTCGTAAACATTTAGTTTTACCTGTGCACGACATATTCATGTGATAAAAGCGAAATATTACGGAAAACCAAAGGGTTCAATATTCTATCTAATGAATGTAATTATGCATTTGTGTTTTCTAAATGCGTTATTCGTTAAAATTAAATGTAAATTGAGAAATGTTAATTGTTACTCTGTTATTGAGTCTTCGAACATTGTTTTCAACTATTTGTAAATCGTCAATTGTAAGACTTATCTGTTTTCGGTAAACTCTAAATTCATAATCCGTCCGATTCAAGTTTGACATTGTACATCAGTCATTCGTGATTTGTATTTCTAGACTTGTAAGGCAATGCACCATTATGACATTAGGGGCGCGCGCTACGACGAATCTTGTGAGAAACGAACTTAAAATTTAGAACCAAGGTATCATATCAACGAAAGTACATTATAACCGAAAAAGATTAAAGTAGTTTTTTAATTGCTTTCTCAATAATTATTTATCAGGTAAAATTCAACTATTATAGCTTACGGACATCATATCACTCGTTTTGAAATCTTAAAGATATTATACAAACAAATTATCATTGAAAGTTGTAGACTTTCACCTATTTACATCAGCAGAATCGATCTCCTTTGAAAGTTAGAAATACTCGTAATAAATAAAACATTCTCTTTATAGGCAAACAAACAAAAAATAAAAATTTATCAAGGGATTGTTTAAAAATGGGAACCGTTAGGTTTCGTCCCCCAAATGATTGGGTTTATTCAACCCTCATGTTATGCATCAATTGTAAACAAAACAAACTTTAGAAAGATTATATATTAAAAATGTACAAAGGAATATCTTTTATTTGCCAACAAATTATGAAAATATTTTTTCCATCATTTATAAAGAATGTTAAATTCATAATACAATCTTACCCGCCTCGATATGAAGGACGGATCTTAATAAGAAAAGTTTGTTTTGTAAAAGAATTTTGTTTAACATTTTCTGGAAATTTAGTATGATTGACCGGGAAAACTACTTTAATGTCTACTATTATACACATACTCGGCAAAAATATCGTATAAAGCAAATTAAAGCGTTAAACGTTTAAAAAATAAAAGTGTAGTACATGTTTATTTTACATGTACATTCTAAATTTTCAAAATATAGAAATTAATCTCTGCACCTTAAGTTTATTATTTTCAAAAATACTATTTAAAGTGGCGATGTCAGACCAATGAATTTATGAGTTTGGATAACATTTTAGTAAAAATTGTCTTAAACTGTGATGAAAAGCGGTGAAAAGAAAAAAATATCCATATGCGCACGAAAATTGCTATGTCTACTATATCAAAAGTACATACGAATGTGCAGGGGTGTGTGTGATGTGAAAACTATCTAACCCAGGGGTTCAGGTGGGAGACTCTTTTTCATGATGTTTTCCTTTAAAGTTTAATGGGAATAAATCTTCTAGAGAGAATCCATGGGTTGTAGAAACGGCAAGGTTTCATCAACAGTTGAATTATCTCCTTTTGACATTCTGCTCATTTAGCTTAGACACGAATCTAATTGTATTAGGTAAAGTTTCCATCAAATTAAACTTTCTCTCTGGGATACCTGCAAAACCACTGTATAGCTTACATGTAAGTTAATCTCTGAGAGCAAACACGAGAAATGACCGAAGCCTTCTTTATGTAAACATGAGAGAGAGAGAGAGAGAGAGAGAGAGAGAGAGAGAGAGAGAGAGAGAGAGAGAGAGAGAGAGAGTTTATGTTAAATAACACGCGAAAGCAATGACATTGGATTTCACACTAGTATATTAGTTTTCACACTAGTATATTCATATAAGTATCTTCAAGATTTTTCTATATCAACCTTCAGCATAATATTAAGAGCATTCACACGTGTGATTGTATCGGTGGCTTTCATTTGATGCCAAAGATTCACCACAAAGCGTCGATAATAGATAGAAGACTGATACACAGTAGATGTATTTAAAATTATAACTAGTTTATCATATCATATTAATTTCAATTATAAATTATAATAACCACGTTTTAGTGTTCATTGATTTCCTGCAAGATACCAAGCACAATTTTAACTTTTATTTTTTGATAAAAATATTAATAAAATTTAAAGGATCTAATGATATTAAGACAAATAAACACAAAATATAACCAACGACACGCAGTCACGCACGAGCAATACATTCAATCAAGCGTTGAGTTAAATACTGCGCGTTATATATAAATATAGTGCCAGAACCTTTTTTACTAATGAATATATATGATTGAAACCTAATTTTCATAAGATGATAATTATTGTGCTATGTAAATTCAAACCTTTTATTCGATCTTACAATAATAAAGATATCAAAGATATATTCAGAACGAGTGATGACGTATATATTTGAGCTCATGCACCGAAGTGTTTTCGCAGGAAATTGAATGTCGCGGAATTCCAATGCAACCTAAGGGAAGATATAGACTGGATGCAAATATTTAAACAATAAAATAGTTTCTTTGGTGATTCATGCGGAATATGAAAGTGCCGACGTTGCTAAAAAAAACCGACCCGAGTCAGCGTGTAATGTAAATTTTTCTGCAATGATCGCGTTGTGCTTGAACAATTTTACATTTTTAACCTCTTCTTGAAAACTACAAGGTAACTGGCAGGGCCAAATATGAACAAATTAAAAAAAAAAACAACCTTCATGTGAGGAAAAAACTGAATGCAAGGTTATTAATGTCACATAAAGCCTTCTACTAAAATTATAAATTTCATTGCCTTTGATCAGGGATTCGGGCTCTAGGGTTAGGCAACATTGGCCATATAGTACACATGTAAAATATATTAAATCTTTAAAATCACCTTCTCTATCTGAGTGACCAGTTAGAGGTTTTGTCAAGTTATATAGATGTTAGCATTTCTACAAAAATCCAAAAATACCTTGACAGAATTATTTTCATGAAACTAGTAAAAGAGAGGAGAGGAGAATAATGATAATGCATGTACTATGTCAGAAATACACATGTATGATACATATACATATGTAGGTGTAATAAAAACATATACTGCCGAGTTATCGTCTTCAGAAAAGCTAGGTATATCGTGAAAATAAGTTGATATGTCAATGGTCAAGATCTACATGTACATGAGAAAAAGTCGTTATAAAATTATTGTAATAGAGAAGATGGGGGAATAAGACAGCGCAAATGACCATTCGGTTTAGTCGCGAAATATCATTTTGAATTTATTTTTTCCCAATTAAATCCATTCAAATGTTAATTTAAGAAAAAAGACTGTTTTGAAAAAAAAAACCCAAAATTGATAATACAATAAATGTATAAAGTTTACTACCAATCTGTTGTGGTATTAAAATGTGTGAATTTTTTTAAAAAAAACGCCAATGTATGCATATTTATTTGCATTTTTTTAACCAGTCATTTTCAAAGTATCTTGCTCTACACATTCCGCGATTGTGTAAATTTTTCAAACCGCGTTCCTGGGCACCCCGTTCTGCATGAAAATATATTCTTTCGATGAAAACTATAATCTCATCAAATTTTTCCATTGTAAATATTTTCTTTTTTGTATTAACCGAAGAGGTCCCATCCATGGTATGAATATCTACCCGCGATGCATGTTGAACCCGTCCTACATTTCGCCCAGACGTTAATTAGTCAAACCGCGTTCTTGGATACCCCGTTTTGGAAAGTTCTATTCCATTCTTTCGCAAGAGGTTGCGCTTCGCGTGGTTCTATCTATCAAAAGTAAAATCGCTTACGCAAGAAACGAATTGTCATATTTCATTTATTCAACCTTTGTTAAATCTTAACTTCTATGTGTAATTCAGGTAAGTTCCTAAATAAATAAATATATTCACTGTTTACGTAATCATTCGATATTATTTCATTCCAAGCATATATTTTGATGCAAACTACCCCTGACTTTGATCCGCCAAATGTGCACCACCTTACTCTCATGTTTGCTATATTGGGCTTGTTTATAGAAAATGAAAGTAAGTTTTTGATTGATTTTACAATAATAACTTATCAGTTAAATTTCAATTATACCTTACGGATACATCTAACATGTGTTGAAATACGAAAGGTGCAAGCGAGTCTTCTGGTGCAGGCATTTTGTAGTTTATTTGCAAAATGCCTTAATTTATAAGTACAGATGTAACAAATGATACGAAAAAAAACATTGCCTTAAAATTTTGGTGGTATCGAACCCATAACATAAAAACCCTAGATATATAAGGTTAGTTTATGTCAGGTGCTCTTACCACTGAGCCATTTCAGACACAACAAAGTAGACTGTTTAAATACTATTATTTTTTCAAAACGTTCAATTGTTGGGATACAAAATGATATTCTTAATGTTTTGTGGGTCATCTCTCCACGTTTTTGTTGATTGAAATTGCGGTTTGTTTATTTAGACTATGAGAAAAAAATGACACTATTTGCAGGTTTTAATGCGTATACGCCTGTTTGAGTAAAAATATTCCAAGTATGGTTACAAAACAATTAATGATATGTTAAATATATATCGTTTTAAATGTTTGTTTTTTTTTAAATATCAGATTTATTGATATTTTAATTTATCAGTAGCTTGTCCGACCGTGTATGGGCATTTTACACGCCTTATCCACCCATCTTCTTATGTAAACCTTAGGTGTCATATTGGAATAATACCGGTACGACTTATAAGGTGTTGAATTTCCCTCTTTTTGTCGCTCAAAATGAAGTTCTTAAATATAGTTTAGACTATATATATTCAAAGTATTGAACCTAGTAAAGAAATACAAATTGATATAATGGGAAACATGCATAATATAGAACGTTTTTTTAAACAAATTATTAAATTAATTGATATTTTTTTTTAGATTAATATCCATCTTCCTTAAGGATGTCCTTTTACCCTCACGCGCCTTATCCCCTCCCCCATCTTTGTCTTCTTCTTTAAAAAACAAACAGACAAACTACTTCATTCCGTAAATACGAAGGATTTTACACCAGGACCGAAAAATTTGTTCCTTGTGTTACTACTACAACAACAACAACAAATAATTCCAAAATTGGACATATTTTTTTCTTCATTTTATAACATAATTTCATTGAACACATCAATATTATGGCACACACAAATGTGTTTATGGTTACAAGCAGAATGTAGAACTTTTTTTCTCTCTGGCTTGAAACATGCAAAACCTAACTTAATGGTATTATGCATCTAAAGCCTATAAATTTGCATAGTGGAATATCCCATTTACATGTCAAAACAGTTTAATATTACAGACCATGAATGAAATATGAAATGATTAAAAATTAAGAAAATTAAGAAATAAATTTAAAAAAAACATCTATAGGTTATAGGAGTGATATCATTGTAAGTCCAAGGCGAAAAGGCAACAGGAAGCATATGAAATGATACGGTATGATATACCGTATTTTTATGGTCAGTCAGAATACTTAAAATAAAAATCGGAAATTATTTTTTACTCTGCAACCATTTCTTTTTTCCAAAGTTACACGAAAACAGTTAATGTAAAGGAACAACCCTAAATCTACATAAAATATTGTTTTGCATTAAAAGCCACTTTTTTCTCTTTATAGCTATTTTTTAGAGATATTAGCATTATTTAACTGGCTAGATTCCTGAATGACCAATATTTTTTTTTAATTTACTACTCTGTACACATTACATTTTAACATCGTAAAAGCAAATATGTCTGAAAATAACATCGCAGATATACGTCGCATAATTTGAAAAAGAAAACCATCGGCTTATACTCTGACAGGTGATGTGTAACAATAGATATCGACAACTTATATGGCGGTAGTCAGAGATACATGTAAAAGGGAAAATGATGCGTATCTATGTATTCATGTCAGCTTTAAGGTGGCTCCATACACCACTTATTGATGACGCAGTACACAAGAAAAGTAAATCTGGAAGCTTGTAATTCCGGTCCTGGCTGATTTCAACTGAGGCGAATTGTATGGGGACCGCTCTTTGAAAAATTTGTGTAAATGAATAGATTCAATTTGGAAAATTCTGATATTATATGTAAGGTGGTATGGGACACATTCATGTTGTGTCGTATGTTCTATCGAAATAAACAATAAAATCAAGTATAATTTAATAAATAGTTTCTTTCCTGTTATTGTTAACTTACCGCGTAGCGCAGTGGGTCAGACGGACCTCTAAGTCATGAGACCGAATCCCGCTGGGGATTTTAAAATTTTTACCCTTTCCAAAATTTTCTAAAACGTATTATTTTGGGTTCAATATTGTGAAAGAAAATTCTAAACCGGTGAATGTATTTCAAGTATAATGTACTTTAATCCACGTTAACATCGACAGATGTTCCATGCCACCTGAAGGGATGGGAGGGTGGCCTTGATTTTCTCTCAGGTTAACTGGGGTACATAGAATCCTATAATTAATAATTTCCCCCTTTATTTATTTGACTTAGTTTTGCATTAAAGCGAATATATTTACTTATATTTACATATTCCAGTGTCTTTGCCTCTGATAACACTACGTATCGATTTTGTACTATATAACTCATAATACAAATGACGCCAAATTGAGGCGCTAGCGGGGTTTGCTTATTTATACATGTATTTAAATATTTAATCGTGCAATGGCTTAAAATTATATAAATATAAGTAATAAGGAATCATTCTTTGAATATTATGAGGTGATAATTTCGGTCGGGGCGTGATCAAATCTATCATAAAGCCATTCGGGCTTTATTGGATTTGATCACGCCCCGACAAAAATTATCACCTCATAATACTCAAAGAATGATTCCTTATTCCTTATATATAGGCCTTTAATGAAATATGTATGTATTTATCATTCCAACGAAATATTTAGGAGATTTTCTTCAACTCAGAAATTGAATAGTCCCTAAGGTGTTTGGGCCTTGGGACTTAGGAACGATAACATTTCTTATAACATCAAGCAACTTTTTCAGATGATTTGTCAACAGAGTAAGAAGACACGAAAAAATATGTTTTGGGGAAACACAAAAAAAAATTGCAATAAGAAAAGTTTTGAATGTTATGAAGTGTTGTATTTTTCTTATGTGTCTGAAGGACATATCCATCATATAACAAAAAAAAATTCTTTCAATTCGTTAATAGTTAACTTTTAAAAAATTATTTTACAAAAACATGAAAAAACATTTTTAAAAATATTTGATAAGAATATGTTTTGTGGTCTTCTATTGAAAATTGGAATAAACTTTGGGTGTATAGAGCCACCTTAAGCAAATTATGAGTCTTTTTGTCGTGCTTTTTTCTCTTCAAAACAGAATTGAAATATTTATTCGATGAACTAATACATAGCAGTGCTAGCCTATAACCATTGTTTTACAGAAAATCTTGCATTGAAAAGACCAGCAGAGCAGGATAACCCTTACAATAAAGATTTTTGGGGAGCAGAGCTTGCTGTGGATGGACGATATACAAACCTGTCTGCTCTAGGAGGACAGTGTACGATATCAGCAGAAGACAAAGATACAGCAGAATGGCGGGTAGACCTTGGAAGAGTTCTCAGTATACATCACATATTTATACAGTACAGGACGGATAATGTTAACTGGAGTAAGTATATTCAAAGGGAAAATATTTACTGTTTACTGATTTTTATAAATTGTAAGAAAACCTTAAGCTTGCAATAACAACTTATAGTCACTATTTGCACTGATTATTTCCATAAATTTTCATTTTTGATACATTTAATTAAGCATTGAAACATTAATTTTGAAAGATACAGTCTTAAAACTCAAGAGGTGTGTGCATAACGTTACAAATTGAATACCGCGCGTTAACTCGTTATAAATATTTGTATGCACTCCGATGCAGTTTTGAGATTATAATTTTTTTAAAGTAGTAATTTGTGCACGCGATTTCTTGATGTCAGCTCATCCAATTTTCTCGAAACTTTCAGATCTAATAGACATTGATCTCATCTTCAATATGCTTTTTTTTTATTTTGACATCATTTACATTCTTGGGGTTTTGACGTTTTAGCAATTTTCAAAAAGTCGGTTTGTCCAGGGATCTCCTCCTACACGATTAGGGGTATTGAGTTGAAATTTTCAGTAATGTTTGTCAACATATTGTAGATGTGCCATTTGAGATTCTAATTTGTCTAGCTCATTAAGCGCTTAAGCTCGGCAGGGATCGAATTTTCTTTTACTAAATTTTTTAATGTTTACAATATTTAAAAAAACATCTACTGACACAATGCCAGATGTTCATAAAATGTGAATGGAGGTATAATATTCAAAAGATGGATCAGGAGAAGTGAGTAAAAGCTTTTAAAGCTATTTTTATTTAAATGCCCACAGGGAGAGTTTCTGGCTACCCAGGGGATAGACATGGGAGGGTGTTTTAAATAAAACACTAGACTTTGACCCGTGCGTGCACGGGTTCACATTGCATATGATATCGGACATTTACGAAATAGACACATCGACACACCGTATTGTTGACATTTACAAAACCAAGCTTTGAGCCTACAATAATGCTATCGGGACAAACCTTCACCACAGTTAAAATGCCTCCCATTCACCCGTAATGTAACAAAAAATTGTAGAACAGTCAAATTATTCATAACAAACCATTTTGAGGCTGTAAATACCTTTCATCTAAAAATTTAATCCATATTAATGAAGAATTAAACACTTTTCAGCAACATTTTTACCCGCTTCAAATTGACACCATGTTAACATTTAGAAATTTCGGGATTTTTCATATTACATGCACTGAGTTAGAGTTATCTCCTGTATTTTCTATGATGAACAGAATATATAGCAAATTTTCAATGAAAATTTACACTATTTGTATTATCGTTTCTGAGTTTATCCATGCAAATGTGATATTGTGGAAACATAAACTAAAGAGCATCCCGTGATTTAGCGTGAATATAATGCGCATACGCAAGAAGTCCAAAAAAATCCAGATTATTTGCGGATTTTTAAAAGAAATTTTATTTGATTATTTTATAAATTAGCGAAGCTTGATTGAGAAAAAATAAAAACAAATTGGTAATGTTCAAGTACCGATATGATGTTTAAAATATATAACACAAAAGACAGTATTCTTCCGATTTATCGATATTAAAGCCCAAACATTCGAGTATATTATATCATTATTGTAGTATAGATGTATACTAGCCACCTTGTTCTAGTTTATTAGTCCCCTACCAGTTTTCACCGGAGGGGACTGTAGCTTTCCTCTGCGTCCGTCAGCCCGTCTGTCCATCCGTCCGTCTGTCTGTCCGTCCGTCCGTCCGTCCGTCCGTCCGTCTGTCTGTCCCACTTCAGTTTTCCACACTTTTTTTCTTTATGCGTTTGAGGAATAATATGATTTTGCTGAACAGCTTAAAAATGTCAAACTACAGATCAAGTTTACCCTTTTGTAGCGTCTGGTTGACATATTTTCGAAAAAATTAATTTTTTTGTATTCCAATTTTTTAATTGTTCGGGTTCGATATTCTGCATAACAGTGCATTGTTTTCACAATTTCCACAAACCGGTAGGGGACGTGTATTGCTTATGCAATACTTTCAGAATGCTTGTTTATGAAGACATATACACGTAAATCCTATGTTGAAAGTCAACAAACATGGAAAAGTATTTTCTACTAGAGTCTTGCACCTTTTTGAAATCAGGCCATGCACTCTAGTTTTTCTAGTTGCACTAAGTTTTTCGGGGTTTTTTTAAAACGAAAAACAATTCGGATAAACGACCTGTGAGCTAAAATGCTTTCCATAGTAAAAGTCTGCAATTCACGGCGAACAAATCAAAAATGCACCAGAACGAAACTAGCGCAATTTTTTGCGTGTCGTAAATTGCAGATTTTTAACCGGGTTTTCCAACGGAAAAAATCCGGTTATAAAATGGTGAAAATGGCGGGTGGATGGGCGGACGGGCGGCTGCCAAAAGGGTACCCTCATTGTACGGTTAACTCCTAGGATTTTGATTTCCGATAATTTATTAAAGAAATACCAGCTTTTGAACTTAGTCATTTTTGGCAAAATATTGCATATAGGGTACCCTCATTGTACGGATAACTCCTCCTACAGTTTTCAAGATAGGAAGTTGTTCTTTTGCAGATCAATTGTACATATATCAGAGGTGTGCATATTGCTAGGATTTTGATTTCCAATAGTTTATGAAAAAAAATACCAGATTTTGAACTTAGTCATTTTTTGGACAAAATATTGCAGAAAGGGTACCCTTATTGTACGGATAACTCCTCCTACAGGTTTTAAGATAGGAAGTTGTTCTTTTGCAGATAATTGTACATATATCAGAGATGTGCATATTGCCATGATTTTGATTTCTGATTATTTATGAAAAAATACCAGCATATAGCATATGTTATATATGCATATAGGGTATTGGATAGGGTTAACATGGATTATGGATACAGTTCACATAAAAGAAAACCCGGTTTGCTGTCACATTGACAGCTTTTCACTTGTTTTTCTATGTGAAGCACTGTACCTCCCAGGTCGTCCACCCAAATTTTTTGATCGAGGGTTACAGACCTGCAGCTATTTGATCTTAGGAAATCCGTTAGAAACTCACTGCATCTGAATTTGGTCCTGCTAAATCAGCAAGTCTTAGTTAAGGCGATACTTTCGACGGAAATCGGCGCAAATAGAACCTTTTTTTAGCACCAGTTAAAAACACCTATCGGCACTGAAAGTTAGTGTCATTAAATCAGCGTAATCCCTAGTTAAACCTACAGAGGCTTTGTTTATGTGAATCGGTATAAATTTGCATGCTTAATTAGCAATCTGTCTATTAACAAACCAATCAGACGAATGAGTTGCAAGAAATTGTGGGCTGCTAAAAGTTTCAGTGTATAAAAAGCGTAAGGAATTTATATCAATTTGATTTGTCCTTTAGAAACTTATTTAGAATTTTTTAAAATTTAATAAAACCTTATATTAACCTACTAAATACCCCGTTGTCAAAGTTTAAAAGAGAGGTATGTTCTATTGAATTAGTAGCAGTGAGTACGTTTTACACATGTTCGTTATATTTCCAAAGACATTTCAGAAGCAATAAGAAAAACACTAAGCTAAATAAAGAAAATCTTAACCTTAAGTTTGACTCAAATACAATGTAGATGAAAACGTTTTATTGAATCGATTAAGCATTTTGAAAACGAGAAAAAGAAATTGTTAATTTAAATGGTTGAAAAAACTTTTTTCAGAATTTATAGTAAAAATAGTTGTACAAATTTTACGGCAAGCAACTACATATAAATATCATGTATAAAATCAAAGTGTTTATGGAAATTGAATAATCAAAGAAAATGCAAAAAAGGAAAACCTTGGACAGAGAGTGAAGTTATCTATTAAACAATTTTCGCATAAAAATCATTGGAAATAATCACGAGTGGGCTTAAAGAGTTAAGATGATGATATTGTGCTGACTTTGATGTAACATGAGATATTATTAAGGTCTTCCGTTTTCCAACGGAAGAACTTTTTGTTTTCGTTCGGTTTCTTTTTCCCTATTATTAGGGTCTTCCGTTTTCCAACGGAAGACCCTTTTGTTTTTCTACGGTTTCTTTTTTTTTTCTTATTAAGGTCTTCCGTTTTCCAACGGAAGACCTTATTGTTTTCGTTCGGTTTCTTTTTCCCTATTATTATTATTTTTCTTTTTTTTTCCAACCAATTTTGTGTACGCGATTTCTCTAAAACTACTCCATCGATTTACATGAAACTTTCAGGTCTGATAAATAATGATCTGAACCTTATTGGAAATTTTTTTTAACGATGACGTCAGTTCCGGTTTTGAGTTATTTACAATTTAAAGATTTTCAGAGGGTTGGCTTGTCCAGGGGTAAACTCCTAAATGCTTTGAGATATTGAGTTCAAAATTTCAGGGATTGTAGACAAAAGGTTGTAGATCTGACATGTGGCATGTATATTTTCCTGTGACCAAAAGCGCCGAAGTTCGCCCGAGCTCGAAAATTACAGTTAAAAAAGCGTCGTGATTTTTCGTGGTTTTCTTTCAATATCTCTTTCCTCGATTGTATTTTGTTATAACATGTAGAACAAAAAATCTTTATAAAGTCAAGAGCTTTCATGAGACATCAAGAAAAAGGGCTGGCCCTTCAAATAAGGGGCTGAGGGGGCTCTAAAGTCTTTTAATGATAACTTTTTACTGTGAAATATTTTGTGATACATTATAGAGGCAATTATGTTCATTCTAACGGTATTCACCTATACATGGCAATCATTTACTCCTATGTTACGTAATTAGGGATTTTAAGGGGTCAGAAGTCCAAACATTTGATGCTCAATATCTCAAAATGGAGGAAAATTTTGAAAAGCAATATTGAACAAAAGATGCTCAAAATATTGAGCTTAACAATAACCAACCATAATTTCTTTGTTATGCGGTCCCTAAAAGGAGTTACAGGGTCGGCCCCTTAAACGATCTTCTCAAGATATCTCGAGAACGGTACAAAATTTGTAAACACTTGTTGAACAAAATGTGTTTGAATTGACAAGAGCTTTCATTTGAAATCATGAAAAAGGGGCTGGCCCTTCAAATAAGGGGCTGAGGGGGCATTAAAGTCTTTTAATGATAACTTTTTACTGTGAAATATTTTGTGATACATTATAGAAGCAATTATGATCTTTCTAAGGTTATTTACCTATACATGGCAATCATTTACTCCTATGTTACGTAATTAGAGATCTTAAGGGGTCAGAAGTAGAAAACTTTGATGCTCAATATTTCAAAATAGAGGAAAATTTTGAAAAGCAATATTGAGCAAAAGATGCTCAAAATATTGAGCTTAACAATAACCAACCATAATTTCTTTGTTATATGGTCCCTAAAAGGAGTTACAGGGTCGGCCCCTTAAACGATCCTCTCAAGATATCTCGAGAAAGCTACAAAATTTGTAAACACTTGTTGAACAAAAAGTGTTTGAATTGTCAAGAACATTCTTATGAAATCATGAAAAAGGGGCTGGCCCTTCAAATAAGGGGCTGAGGGGGCATTAAAGTCTTTTAATGATAGCTTTTTACTGTGGAAATGTTTTGTAATACGTTATAGAAGCAATTATGTTCATTCTTACGGTATTCACCTATAAATGGCAATCATTTATTTCTATGTTATGTAATTAGGGATTTTAAGGGGCCAGAAGTCCAACACTTTGATGCTCAATATCTCGAAAAAGAGGAAAATTCATGAAAGCAGTATTAAACAAGAGATGCTCAAAATAATGTGCTTAACAATGTACAACCATATATTGTTTGTTATCTGGACCTTAAAAGGAGTATTAGGACCGGATATCAAAACGATATTCCCAGATATCTCAAAAACGGTAACCAATTTTTAAACACTTATTAGCGGTACACAAAAAAACCTTTAACTAGAATGAATGAAAAGGAGCTGATCCTTCAAATAAGGGACATTAAAGGGATAGATAGTTTTCACCCAATACTCTTAGATCCCGCCTCCTTTTCCGGATACGTTTCGCTGACGCAGATCAAGAACAAGGTCATTAAATATTCTGAAAATCGGACGGAAGACCTCCTCGTTGCTCGCAACGAGATCGTGTCTAGTTAGGGTCTTCCGTTTTCAACGGAAGACCCTCTTGTTATTCTTCGGTTTCTTTCTATTATTAGGGTCTTCCGTTTCCAACGGAAGACCCTCTTGTTTTTCTTCGGTTTCTTTTTATTATTATTTTATTTTTTATTTTTTTTCTGACTCATTCTCGGCTTTATATCTCAAAAAGTTTTCATTTGATTTCAATGAAATTTTCAGAGCTTTTGTAAAGATACCGTGCCTCAACGATGTTAAAGTTTCAGCATTTACGTCACTTCCGTTCAAATTTGGCGGCCATTTTTAAATTTAAAAAAAGTGATTTTGTCCGGAAGAAATCTCCGTAAACTTTAAAGATAACGCTTTGAAATTTTTACTGATGATAGTTGTATCAATTCTTTAATGTACTGGGGGGTTTAAGAATTTTTTCTTTAATTTTGCTCAAAACCGGAAGCAGTTCCAATTTTTGGAAATTTTCCTTTTTTTAAACCAACAAAGACAATACTACAGTCTTATAGAACTTGCCATGGTGAATTCAAATCTGAAATCCGTTTGAAAATCCAACGATGCATTACAGAGATATCGGGGTTTAAAAATTGATTTTTCCGGAAATTTTGATTCCACGTCCTTGGTTTAAAAAATAGCGTAATGTTCAAAGTAAAATTAATTCGTACCAAAAATAATTGTTAAGTTGTGCTTGAACACATTCGGATTTTTTTTGTCAAGTCGTTCTTGAAATCAGAAAGGTTTTTGTTAATTCGTACTTAAAATTATTATAAGTCGTACCAGGAATAATTCGATTTTTTTCATCTTTTTATTTAAATTACTCTTGTTATTGGTTTAAGAGCTCTGCTTCTTACAGGAACTTCCAGCTTTACTTCCAACATTAGCGGAAGACCCACTCGTTGCTTTGCAACGAGCTTTGCTCTAGTTATTATTATTCTTTTTATTTTTTTTTCTGACTCCTTTTCGGCTTTATAACTCAAAAAGTTCACAACCGATTTTAATGAAACTTTCAGAGATTATGTGCAATTAAAATACCTCGAAGTTTATGAAGTTTCTTTGAAAATGTCACTTCAGTTTTAACGTTACGTCATTTTTAAAATTTTCAAAAAGTCATTTTGTCCGCAGCGTTTCTCAAAAACGCTTTAAGATAGAGGCTTGAAATTTTCAATCCTTATGATTTGGTCGATTTACCTCTGTAATAAGGCTCGAAATGAAAATCTGTAACTTCCGGTCGAAACCGGAAGTGAAACAAATTATTCGAAAAAATGAATTTTCTGATCAAATCAAAAATGAATATGTGTTTTGTAGAGCTTATCGAGCCGAATCTAACACTGAAAGCCGTTTTAAAATCGGTCGATGCATATCAGAGATATTGGGGTTTAAAAATTGATTTTTCTGGAAATTTTGATTCCGCTTCCTTGGTTTAAAAAATAGCGTAATGTTCAAAGTAAAATTAACTCGAACCAAAAATAATTGTTAAGTCGTACTTGAACACATTCGAATTTTTTTGTTAAGTCGTTCTTGAAATCGGAAAGGTTTTTGTTAAGTCGTACTTAAAATCATTCGTATTTCGTTAAGTCGTACCAGGAATATTCGAATTTTTTCATTTTTTTATTTTAATTACTCTTGTAATTGGTTTAAGAGCTCTGCATCTTGCAGGAACTTCCAGCTTTACTTCCGACATTAAAGGAAGACCCACTCGTTGCTTTGCAACGAGCTTTGCTCTAGTTCTTATTATTATTATTCTTTTTATTTTTTTTCCAACTCAAATATTTCAAAAACGCTTGCATCGATTGTTTTGAAATTTACAGGTTTAATGTATATTTAAAAGATCTCTATGATATGAAAAAAGTATTTGATGACGTCTTCAAATTCGTCAGATATTGACGTTTTTCACGTTTTAAAAAGTGATTTTGTCCGGAGCTTTTCTCATTTTCGATTTAAGATAAAGCTATGAGATTTACAGAGTAGGTAGAAATACCGTTTTACTTATGACATAAGGCTGGAAACTCAATTCGGACACTTCCGGTCGAAACCGGAAGCAAAACCAATTTTTTTGAATTTTCATGTTTCTCAATTTTAAAATTTTTACGTACGCATCTTACAGTAATTTCCATGCTGAGTTCAAAACTGAAATCCGTTTGAAAATCGGACGATGCATTACAAAGTTATTGGGGTTTAAATATTGATTTTTCCGGAAATTTTGATTCCGCGTCCTTGGTTTAAAAAATAGCGTAATGTTCAAAGTAAAATTAACTCGTACCAAAAATAATTGTTAAGTCGTACTTGAACACATTCGGATTTTTTTCGGTTAAGTCGTTCTTGAAATCGGAAAGGTTTTTGTTAAGTCGTACTTAAAATCATTCGTATTTTGTTAAGTCGTACCAGGAATACTTCGATTATTTTTATCTTTTTTTTTTAGTTACTCTTGTTATTGGTTTGAGAGCTCTGCTTCTTACAGGAACTTCCAGCTTTACTTTCGACATTAACGGAAGACCCACTCGTTGCTTTGCAACGAGCTTTGCTCTAGTTATTTTTCTTTTTTTTTTCCAACCAATTTTGTGTACACGATTTCTCTCAAACTACTCCACCGATTTACATGAAACTTTCAGGTCTGATAGATAATGATCTTAACCTTATTGGAAATTTTTTTTAATGATGATGTCACTTCCGGTTTTGAGTTATTTACAATATAACGATTTTCAGAGGGTCGGCTTGTCCAGGGGTAAACTCCTAAACGATTAAAGATATTGAGTTCAAAATCTCAGGGATTGTAGACAAAAGGTTGTAGATCTGACATGTGGCATATATATTTTCCTGTGACCAAAAGCGCCAAAGTTCGCCCGAGCTCGAAAATCACAGTTAAAAAAGCGTCGTGATTTTTCGTGGTTTTCTGTCAATATCTCTTTCCTCGATTGTATTTTGTTATAAGATGTAGAACAAAAAATCTTAATAAAGTCAAGAGCTTTTATGTGACATCAAGAAAAAAGGGGCTGGCCCTTCAAATAAGGGGCTGAGGGGGCTCTAAAGTCTTTTAATGATAACTTTTCACTGTGAAATATTTTGTGATACGTTATAGAAGCAATTATGTTCGTTCTAACGTTATCCACCTACACATGGCAATCATTTACTCCTATGTTACGTAATTAGGGATTTTAAGGGGCCAGAAGTCCAAAAATTTGATGCTCAATATCTCAAAATGGAGGAAACTTTTGAAAAGCAATATTGAACAAAAGATGCTCAAAATATTGAGCTTAACAATCTGCAACCATAATTTCCTTGTTATGCTGTCCCTAAAAGGAGTTACAGGGTCGGCCCCTAAAACGACCCTTTCAAGATATCTCGAGAACGGTAGAAAATTTGTAAACACTTGTTGAACAAAATGTGTTTGAATTGATTAGAGCTTTCATTTGAAATCAAGAAAAAGGGACTGGCCCTTCAAATAAGGGGCTGAGGGGGCTCTAAAGTCTTTTAATGATAACTTTTCACTGTGAAATATTTTGTGATACATTATAGAAGCAATTATGTTCATTCTAAGGTTATTTACCTTTACATGGCAATCATTTACTCCTATGTTACGTAATTAGGGATTTTAAGGGGCCAGAAGTCCAAAAATTTGATGCTCAATATTTCAAAATAGAGGACAATTTTGAAAAGCAATTTTGAACAAAAGATGCTCAAAATATTGAGCTTAACAATCTGCAACCATAATTTCTTTCAGGGTCGGCCCCTGAAATGACCCTCTCAAGATATCTCGAGAACGGTACAAAATTTGTAAACACTTGTTGAAAAAAAAGTGTTTGAATTGACAAGAATATTCTTATGAAATCAAGAAAAAAGGGACTGGCCCTTCAAATAAGGGGCTGAGGGGGCTCTAAAGTATTTAAATGATAACTTTTTACCGTGAAATATTTTGCGATACATTATAGAACAAATTTAACAAAAGATGCTCAAAATAATGTGCTAAACAATGTACAACCATATATTGTTTGTTATCTGGACCCTAAAAGGAGTTTTAGGACCGGATATCAAAACTTTTTTCCCAGATATCTCAAAAAACGGTAACCAATTTCTATCTAAACACTTATTAGCGGTACACAAACATACCTTTTAACTAAAATGAATGAAAAGGAGCTGATCCCTCAAATAAGGGACACCAAAGGGATAGATAGTCTTACCCATTACACTCATAGATTCCGCCTCCTTTTCCGGATAAGTTTCGTTGACGAAGATCAAGAGTAAGGTCATTCCTTATTCTAAAAATCGGACGGAAGACCTCCTCGTTGCTCGCAACGAGATCGTGTCTAGTTTATAAATTATTATTCTTTCAGCTGAAACAAATGGTTACACAGCAAGATTTCTGGGATACTCTGTCTACATATCAAACTCAACCAATAAAGATGAAGGAGTACTATGTTTCAAGGACACCAGCTACACTCCGTCCACAATACCCAATCCTACAAACATAACATGTATCACACACGGGAGATACGTTATCTACTTCAACAACAGGACCCACTCTCCGTATCCTGCTGGATATTCTACGAACGGTGCATTCACCGAGCTTTGTGAATTAGAAGTATACGGTATGTAATAGTTTTCAGTAATGAATGTGCTTTATAGTGCTTCAACTAATCAAAAGTCTTTGTAATCACTGTGAATTGTATAAATTTGCATTATCCTAAATGTTAAAGTAAACTCTACAAAAGGCCCGTGGGCCCCATTGCTTACCTGAGCAACAACAGCAACAACAGGTATAATAAAATCAACTTTAATTTATGGAGTCATATACAAAATATCTGAACAAAGTAGTAATAAAGATTCTGTATAAAAAAATTCAAACTTTTCTCAATGTATTTTGATGTCTAACATTGAGCCTATTTTGTAATTGAATAATCTCATAGTCATATTAAATATTGAGCATTGCAGTTCTCTAGGAAATCAAGATCAGGAAGATCAAGTATTAATAAAAACCTTTATCAAACTTTGAACCCCTTGTGTAGCCCGATTATTGTCCTGGGACCAAATTTTAATAATGAGAGTCAACAAATGGCAAGTCGGTTGCTTATAAATACACCATATATTATAACATTTTTTAAGAAGAATTACACTTATTTCCTTTGTAAAAATTCAAACCACCCCCTACCCCTTCGCCCTACCCCCAAGAATCATAATTTGAATAAACTTTAATCTACACTTTCTGGAGAGGTTTTCAAACAAGTTAAAAATCGTTTGGCCGATTGGTTTTTGAAAAGAAGATTTGAAGATATTTTTCTCATTATATTCCTATGTAAAAATTGGACCGGCATTGTGCCCCCACCTTACTTCCGGTGTTCAAAATGATCTCCTGTTAAAGAAAATATTGCCATCTATTAAAAGAAATTTGAAATTGTATTCCAATATAGGGATTCGAAATTGTTTGAAAATGGCCCACTGGCTCTAAAGAAGAAGATGAAAATGTTAAAAAATTTCGACGACAACAACGTCGACCAGAGGCAACGGAATCAGCTCGGTTCAAATGAGCTAAAAATGAAACATATGGGCTTAAAAGCTTTTGTTCCATCAACTAAGCCCAAAAGAAGCTATTGTTTAAAAAATGCGTTCAATGAGATAGAAAAAAGACGGGGTGATGCAAAAAAAAACGTGTTCCCCATCCCCCGCCCCAATTAACTATAACAATTGTTTTTTTAATATTTTTAAGTACGTTCTGTAATTCTGTAAGGGATAGAAAAATCAGAAGGGAGATATAGGAAGCGATATTCTTAATCACTGTAGGTTTATAACATAACCTTTTTTTAGCCAGGCTCTGCTAAAAGCAGAGTCCTGGTCGTAGGCAGGCAAATCGCCAATGTTACTATAAATAGCACAACTTCAAAAGTAAACAAAAAACCAAACAGCGTCAAAGTAAAACTTTTCGCTATACCAAATAGTAACACAAAGAGCCACGTTTTGTCAAAAGTGTTGGCATTTTGATTCTTTCTTTTTTTTATTTCGAGAGAATTGTCTATCTTTTTTAGTTTTCTTATTAATAACGTGTGTTAAAAACAAGACTTTGCAATTTGGACACACTCAATGCGCATGAATTTCCATGAACTACTTTGCTGCGCGTTGAAGAAATGGGGATTGAATATATAACGCTTGTTGCGAAATTTAAGGCAGCAACTGTTGAACTGTTTTCTACTAGACAGACATATTTTTGTTCATAACCGCTCTCCGACGCCTTGCCAACATTAAAATCATGAGTGAGAGAGAGAGAGAGAGAGAGAGAGAGAGAGAGAGAGAGAGAGATTTCAGTCTTTACTACACAATATAAATAAAGACACACCATAAGGCTTTTAGTACTTCAGTACTTTGATTATGTTGGTTAGTCAAAGGTCTTTTGATTTTGTTCCTCTAAGCTCTTAATCAAAGAATTGACGTCATTGTGAAAATAAAAATCCCATTCTTTGAAACAATCTTATGTGTCTGTTGCTGTGATGAAAAAGTTTCAAAAATTAACGTTATTGCTACGTTGGTGGACGGTAGCTACGTGAATTCATGATACAAAATATCTGGACAATGTGGTATAATGCATGTAAAAACCTGTATGAAAAAATCAGTTTCCCCCTGAATATTCTTATATTTATAATCAAGTCCTAATTCTAACTTGATGATTATATAGTCACATCACATTCAGCATTGCAGTTCTTAAAAGACCCTAAACAATTGTTTATATTCAGGATATAAACCTACATCAAACTCGGAACCCCTTGTGTGGCTCAATAATCGTCCAGGGGCCAAAGTTTAAACCATTTCAAAGAATCAGCAATATATGAAAATGCTTGCATATAAGTTAAAGCATATATAATAACATTTTAGTTTTTGTGATTAATTAAAATGTTTTCCTTTGTACAACTGGATCCCCATAGGGCCCCACCCTACTCCTTAGGATTTTGATTTGAACAAATTTAACTCTACACTATCTGAAGTTGCTTTTACTAAAATTACTATTCTACGCACATGTTTTTTATGGAAAAAATAAAAGGATTTTAAATATTTACTCTATATATTCCTATGTAAAATGTCGACCCCCATTGTGGCCCCACCCTACTTCCGGGGTAATGCTTTTCACAACTTTGAATCTACACTACCTGAGACTGCTTCCACATAAGTTTTAGCTTTCCTTGCTTTATGGTTCTTGAGAGAATTTTCGAAAAATTCTCGAAAATTTTCTTTTAATTTTTACAACTTTGAATCCTCTTAGCCTTAGGATGCTTTGTGCCAAAGTTTGGTTGAAATTGGCCATGTGGTTCTTGAGAAGATGTTAAAAATGTGAAAAGTTTACCGACGGACAGATGGACGGACGGACAGGCGACAGACACAATGTGATCAGAATAGCTAACTTGAGCTTTCAGCTTAGGTGAGCTAAAAAAACATGCTTTAGAAAACTTTTTTTTTACTTCAGTGAGTACACATATTCTCTCTCTGTCTCTCTCTCCTCTGTCTCTCTGTCTCTCTGTCTCTCCCCAATTCATTTATAAGATGTTTACATTCACGTTCATTATATTTGAAATTCTTACGAGCTTTTCCATTAATAAACAGGATGTCCGGTGACAGGATATTACGGAAAGAACTGTTCTTTGCCGTGTCCACAGAACTGCCAAGAAAACCACTGTAAAATCGTGGATGGAACGTGTCTGGGTTGTGTTGATGGATACACAGGTCCAACATGCAATGAAGGTAATTACCGTAACGTCAGGTTAGAAATCTTGTACGCTATACCAATTAAGTATTAAGAGATAAATAGCATCTATAATTCCTGTTTAGTATAAAGATTAAGCAAAAGGTTTTATATTTTTTAAAATTAATTCTTTATTATCAATAATTGTAACGTTTATGTAAAAATGAAAACACTGTACTTATATTGAGCGACATATGCATTCCTCTTATTTTAAACTGATGGTTAAATTCTTAAAACCTTTTAAAGAAAAAAGGCATATTTCTTTGTATGATTTATATAGTTTCGAACCATTCATATCTTTATAGTATGTGCTGATTACAAGTATGGTCTTGGGTGTAACTCTACATGTGGTAAATGTCTGAACGCTGTAAAATGTAATCACGTGAACGGAAGTTGTTCGAACGGATGTGACGCAGGAGTGTATGGTGATAAATGTGATCAAGGTAAACAGAAACACAAGAGGACATAAATGACATATTCGTACACAACGGTTGATATTGGAAATTTAACCTGGATCAAAAATGTCTAAAAACTATATTATTATTTATTTTCATCGTATGATCCAAAAGTGCAGGGGAATTTATGCTCTAAAATATAGCAAAAATTTCATATCATGACAAGTCACAGAAAGAAAAATATCGAGAATAAGAAATAGGGAAAGAGATGACATTTTTAAATGTTTATTATTGACATGCAGTATGTCCTTCTGGTTGGTATGGTCCAAACTGCGCTAACAAATGTGGTACAAACTGCAACAGCTGTAATAGATTCAATGGGGACTGTGAGTTTGACTGTAAGCCTGGATGGGAAGGAAAACAATGCGAAAATGGTACAGAGATATTTAACTAAATACACACAATATATATACATTGTATATATATATGTTCGTTTGATCTCTTTTGATTTACATTGGTATATGATTTTTATCTACTAACGAGTTGGCGAGGTGATAGAAAACACACAACTAGTTTGATAAAAAAAATCGTATACCATCGGAGATCATGAGGGATTTTTTAAATCACATCACAATTTAACCATGTATTTTGATGAATATCAATCTTTTCTATAAACATTTTTATTGTGAGTCGTTAACACATTTTCTACAAGACATATTCAAGTTTCTTGAAGTTTATCAAACAGACGTTTCATTTTTGAACATATTTTGATCGCCAGAATACACAGTGTAATATCAAGAATTGTGACATGAGTGATATCCACCGTTTATAAGCATAATATATAAATAATACTGTGCCGAATAATTATGCCAGTGCTAAGGTGGAATTTTTGCACCCGCTTAAGATGCAGGAAAAATCCATAAATACCAAATGAAAGACCATTGTCTAGAGAGTATATAACCACTTTTTTAGTGTGTTTAACCTGACAGGTGAGATATTTACCTTAAAAAATGAAAATCCCATCGGAAAATGATAATTCCAATAGAAGAATTGATTCTCCTACAGGAAATATTGACAATCCTATAGGATTTTTTTAAAGTCCTATAGGAATTATATTTCCTATACGCGGCTATGTTAAGGCTGCCCGATTAATTTCACAGCGATATGTAGAAAGTCACTTGTCTGTACTTCATAAGATATGACGTCATAGTTAACTTTGACGTCACGATCTGCATTCCCTTCGATCGTTCTTAGGGAATGTATCGTAACGTAATAAGTAATATTCATTGTGCATAATAAAACTGCTTCATTCCTTTACATAGACACTGTTGTAAATACTAGTGATACTAAATTCAATATCACCGATATGGAGTATAAAAAAATCAACAGTTTTAAAGCTTCGTAATATGTAAATAACTATTCATAAACTAATGGTTTTGAGACTCCCCATGCTACGTGTAATCTAATGAATGGTGATATGTATGTGCATATAAAAAAGGGCTTGGCACAAGTGAAAGATAAAAACAATCTTAGTATATTTTACGTGAAATCGGGAGAGAAAATAAGTACCACTTTGAATCTTGCTGGGGGAAACCTATCGATTGACCCGATTTTGTGTAAATCGAGCCTAAAAGGTAAATATGTGCCTAATTTCGATGGCGGTGCGAAATGTTTTGACAATATTTGAAATAAACGAAATATTTATATGAACCCCCAGCAAGAACTGCAAAATACATTACTTATCGAAGGATTTTTCATAAAAATATTTTTGATTTAATGTCATTATTCATTTGTGGCGATGCGATTTTTATAGATTATTTACCGTGTTAGAATACACCCGTCACGTGCTTAAGAAAAATATATGACGTCACAAAAATACATCAAATATAGTGTTGGATGCCACTGTTAACTTATGTAATAAAAGTTTAAAGAAACTCACTCGGTTAAAGCATTTTTCGATAATTAAAATAGTATCATTTTTTGATATATATTTAGCTTCGGACAGCCTTAACATAGCCGCGTAGGAGAATGGTATTTCCTGTAGGAATTTGATTCAGACATGTAGTTTTCCTATAGGATATTAAGTTTTCCTATCGGATTTGGAATTCCTATAGGAGGTTTTTGTATTCCGATAGGAAATTTCAAATTACCTATAGGAATATTGTTTTTCCTATGAGAAAATTATTTTCCTAAAGTAATTTTTTTTGAAAGGTAAATATCTCACCTGGCAGGTGAAATACTATGATAACAAAGGTGGTTTTTAACTCTTTAAGCAATGGTCTATCATATGGCATACCGGTATTTGAATTTTTCAATATATGAAGCTTAAACGGGTGCAAAAATGCCACCTTGGCACTGGCATAATTATCTGGCATATATATATATATATATATATATATATATATATATATATATATATATATATATATATATATATATATATATATATATATATATATATATATAAAGCTCTAAAATGTTTAATGATGCGAACAATTGCATAAATATCAAATTCACTGATCGCTAACGTATATTGAAGTGTAAACTGTCTAAAGTTATTTTAGTTGCACTATTTAAAAAAAGCAAATTTTATTTAAATACTTAAAGTTAAGAATTTTTGTATTCACAATATACCTTATCTCTTTCTGTTAGCATGTAGTGGAAATATGTATGGGGCTAATTGTACGTTGAAATGTGGTATGTGTCTGGATAATGAACAATGTCAGCACGTCAATGGGACATGTATGAAAGGATGTGACAAGGGATTCCATGGATCTCGTTGTATTGAAGGTTATTCAGTGTAACACTATTAAATTTTAATCCAGTACTTGCAATTTTTAATCTAAAAATTTAACTTTACCAGTTTACATAACGTTGGAAAAAGATATTTTATCGAACACCTAGTAACAAGAAAGATTAATTAAAGATACCAAAAAATAAAAATCTAAAAAGTTATTTGCATGAATTGTTGTTTGAAGTTGTTTAATTTCCTTTAGAATGTACAAACGGGTCTTACGGATACAATTGTCAAGACAACTGTAGCACTCATTGCCAGGAGTCTGGAATATGTGACAGGAAAACAGGAAATTGCCTCTGTGAAGTGGGATGGAAACCAGAAAAGTGTGACGCAAGTAAGAATTTTACAGTATGACAGTGTAGTTAAATATTCATTTAAGGAATATACAGCAAGTTAAAAAGTTCACCGGAATATGAACTTGGTTGGTCACGTAATCAAATCCTGCGAAGCTCGAAGGGCTTCTTATAAGATTTGATTAAATACCAACCAACTTTATCCCGGTGAACTTTTTACATTACTGTTTAGTTCTTTACGTTTGAAAAAAAGCAAGTCATTCAAAATTACTAAAATTACTGGGTTTTTTTATTTTTACAATATTCCAAACAGTGAGTGCGTGCGGTAATCATTGTGAAGTCTTGAAAAAGTTCACACAGAATTGAACATGTTCGGTATTCTATAGGTTCATCTAAGGGGACACAATATTTGCAAATGTATACATTTAGAAATAAACAGCTATTTAAAAAGTTCCATACATGCCTTTTCAAAAGGTTTGATCACGTACAAACCGAGTTCATATTCTGATGAATCTTTTAACATTGCTGTTTATTAAGGTCTTCTGTTTCCTGCGGAAGACCTTATAGTGATTGAATTTGGTTTTTTCTTTCCCTCTTAATTTTCGCCTTTTTTGACGGCAGAATTTGTCAGGGATGGCTTAACAGATTTTCCCGAATTTAAGGAAAAATAGAGAAAAATAATATCCCGAGGAGATTTTTTTTATTTTAACATAAAATATTTCTGGTCATATGTTGCATGTCCCGCGACATAATGCTTGTCACTTTGAGATCTCAGAAACAATTGACACTTGCATATCCAAACTTTTTGGGATGATAGACCTGAAGTTGTATATGGGTTTCAACTATTTTGTTTTCTTGATCGTTAATTTTGGTCCTCACCGAAAGTACTTCAAAAATTATTTTTTTGCGTATTTTTTTTTTCTAGTAAAATTGTAAAAAGTTCATGAATAAATTAGTACAAATCTTTACATATATTTTCTATGCAATGTAAAATAAACCCAAAAATCTCCTTCCGGTGAGTTATCTCAATTATCTCAAGCAGCTCTTTTAAACAAATTTTGTACCCACGAGATCTCAGAAACTGTCAGTGATCAAAACACGAAACTTGACTTTGCAAAATCTCAAACACTGTTCAAACTTGAACGACCAAACTTTATGGTATGATAGACCTATGTATTTACATGTGTTTACATTTTTTGTTTGATTCGTTGCATTTTCCGGTAGTCACTGGATATACTTTTAAAAAATTCTATTTTCTCTTTATTTCACATGAAAGGAATAAATCAGTATAAAATTATATATAATGCAACTTGATCAATGTAAATAAGCAAACAATTTCTACTTTCAGTGAGATTTCTGTTTTACAAATTTTGTACATTAGAGAGGTTAAGCATTTGAATGTGTACATGTACGAGTTCGTGTAACTGGGGGAATACCCTAATTTCATGTGTATTACGTCAGAATTTTAGCATACCGCGTAATTCTACAAGTTGTGCAATACATGTATCAAAAGTACACGGAGATGAATCCTTCTAGCATTTTAAAATAGAAATACATACTTTTATATCAAATGTTGTTTTGTGTAAATTGAGGACGACTGTGCTTTTGGTTTCATCAAATTTATAGAATAATTTCATAAATTATGAGAGTAAACTGAACATGTTAACAATGTAAAATCTAATAATTTTACACGTTCGCTTACACGTACATTTATTTAACTTACCCCAAATGTTGGTACGTGTACGTGTTAACATACTGTAGCTCCACACGTACCCGTAGACGTACACGTATATTTACATTCTACTGTGTTTTTCCATTAAATTCCGTGATGTTTAAATGCCTCTAAATGCAACAAGGAGTCAAAGGTCAAATTGACGAGTTTTATTATGACGTCACAAACGTTGAACGCCGGAAACTGCAACATCACAAGCGAAAATCAAAATTCACGCTTGTGGCTGTTACTATGGCTCTTCCATTAATATTAACTTACCCTTAGGATAAGATAGGAATTTTAAGGTATGAATCACATTTGCAGACAAGGCAAGAAGTTAAAAAAATGTAAATATAAGCATTGAATCACGCGCGTTATTCAATGTGTATGCACACACCGCTGCAGTTATGAGAGTGTATACTTCAAAAAATCATGATTCAATGCTATATTAAATGCTTTACCTCTCTACTATAAATGATTAAGAAACGGATCTTTTTAGGTAATCGGCATTTGATTAAAGAAGTGTTTGAGTGGGATCGGAAGCAAATTGAAAGGGGGGGGGGGGGCTGGACTAAATCTTGACAAGCAAATTTTAAAAAAAAATAATTTCAAAAATCTGACCTGCCAAAAAAAATCTAAAATCATTAAATTCTTAATCCGGGGGGGGGGGGGGATATCACTATTTGTATTTCAATCTTTTTTATGTAAATTTAGGAAAAAATATGTTTGCTGTGAAAAAAGTAGGAGCTGGCCCCTCCTTGATGCTATGTTTTTTATAGTTAGGTCTATTTTGCAAATATAGCCCCCCGGTTCCGACGCCTATGTGTTTAACGGGTTTCATTTTGTTGACCATCACTTCCGGTCCTTATCGTAGGGGCTCAAACTAATCATGTTTTTAACAAATTTAACTGTTTTTCTTGGCTTTTCTATTGAGCCTGATAAACAGAGATTTACATTAAGCAAATGTACACAAAAATACCGGCTTTTATTTTTATTGAGTACTTCCATTTGTCCCTTTCGGTTCCCTTGACAAGAAACATTTTCTCAACGAGATTTCGGAATTTAAAAAAACAATTTTTGAAGACATGAACAACCAAACTTTGTAGAAATGTTTGTGGAAATGGTTAATTTGTTTTGTTAGAATCGGCTAAACTTCCAGTCATAACAAAAAGTACTTCAAAATTTTTATTTATTTTTAATTTTTGTTGTTTTACATGGAAATAATGTCTGGAAATTTCATTTACTTAAGTTGAAAACGGAAGACCTTATTGTGATTTCTTTCTTCTTTCTTTTTATTTGCTTTCCTTTTTTGTCGGCAGAAATTCCCAGAGATGACTGGATAGATTTTCCTGAAATTTTCAGGGATAATGGAGACAAATAATATCTGGAGGCTTTTTTCATATTTTCAAAATTTATTTTCGATCGTCCGTTTCCTGTCCCGCAACAAAAAGCTTGTCACCTCGATATCTCATAAATGATAAGAACTTGAACATCCACTCTTTGTGGTATGAAAAACCTATACTCGTAAATATGTTTAAGCTATTTTGTTTTGTTCGTCATTACTTCCGGTCGTCACTGGAAGTATTCATTTAAAAATTATTTTTTAACATATTTAATTTATCTTGCATAAAATAAATATATTGGTATAAATCTTTACATATGACATCTAAACTTCGACAGTTTTAGTTAGCTTTATAAAAAGAAATGTAAAAGAGGAAAATATATTAAAAAAAATACTAACTTTAAGCGTTCATAGAGCACTTCCGTTTGTTTGTTTCCTACCCCCCCCCCCTTCACAAAAAAAAATCTTGCCTCAACGGGGTATTAAAACGGCATTGACTTGAAAAACCAAACTTTGAATGATAGACCTTTGTACGATCATGTGTTTACACTTTTTTGTTTAATCCAGTGTAGATTCCGGTCGTCACAGGAGGCAATCTTTTTTAAAAATATTTTTAGAATATTTAGCATGGAAGTAACATTTCGGTAATAGAAATACAATAGGTCATCTACACGTGGTTAATAAAACACAGAAAATCTACTCCCGGTGAGACATCTCATATATCTCAGTTAGCTTTCTTTTATACAAATTTTGTACACGCAAGATTGCAAAAGCTGTAAAAGATCAATACATAAATCTTATAAAAAGAATAGATGTATGATCAAAGATGTGTTTAACGGGTTTCATTTTGTCTTCTGTCACTTCCAGTTCTCGTCGGAAGCGTTCAAGCAAATGGAGTTTTTAATAAGTTTAGATTTTTTTCTTTTAATATGTATCACTTAAGCATTGAATCATTATTTTTTGAAAGATAACTGCAGCGGTTATGCATACATATTGAGTAACGTGCGTTCCGCTGCAGTTATGAGAATATATCTTTCAAAAAAAAAATGATTCAATGCTTATATTAACATTTTTTAACTCCTTGTCTTGTCTGCAAATGTGATTTATACCTGAAACAGTCCTATTTATTCCTAAGGGTAAGTTCATATAAATGGAATAGCCACTGTAACAGTCAGAAGCGTGAACTTTGATTTTCGCTTGTGACGTTGCGTTTTACAGCGTTCAACGTTTGTGACGTCATAATAAAACTCGTGATTTAAATTTAGTATCCTGTGTGTGTTACAGCGTTAAAGCTGCAGTAGCTTTCCACACTTTTTACATGCAAAAAATATGTAGAATGTAAAAACAGGTAACTCTCGATAGTTCGACGTCCATGGGACCAGTAAAAACTTCGATGTATCAAGAGTTCGAATTTTCAAGAGTTCGGAATTTTCCGGGTTAACCGACGAGCCTAAGGTAAATGTACTAAAAATGCTCATTTCTAATTTCTTTAATTACTTTCGTTGTCCGTTTCCGGTCCATAGAAGAAAAAAAACTTTTCCCAACGAGATCTCAAAACCCTCAAAAACTTGAAAAAAACCTAACTTTGAGGAAAGACAGAACAATTGGTAAAGAAATGTTTCTTATGTTCTGTGTTATCCGGCGTATTATCCGGTGGTCAGAGGTAGTGCTCAAAAAATGACTTTTTGGGGTGTTTTGTTTTTCATAGTAATATTTACTGGAAAATTTCTTCACGGAATATATTATATACATTTTCTTTTTACAAGAGAAATTCAATTTGTTTTCAGATAAGTATATGAGAAGTGAAAGTCCTTTTTTGTTGCTATAGCAACAAGAGTCTAGCTTCTGTTATGTTTTCCTATGCGAAGGAATAATGTCTTAAAATGAAATTGATACATGTATATCAGAACGGAAGACCTTTTCGTTGCTTTTGCAACAAGAATCTAGTTACTCATATTTACCTTTGAGGCATGCAGGCAAATCGTTCAAAATCATTCATAGCGGTGTTTTAATAAAATCACGTTAACAATATTGCAATCGTCAAATGTTAAGCATTTGCAATAATCATTGTGACATTATGAAAACGTTCACACAGAATTGTGTGAAACCCCTTACCGAAAACCATCTTTAAACAACTAATTGCCGTGTAAAGAATAAATTACATCTCGGTAATCGATGGATATTCTGCTTCCTGGATAGATTACAAGTCATATTGTTGGAAATAAATGTAAAAAGCTTCATAGTTTATGACGCTTCATGGTCCATAAAATTAAATTTTGGTGTACCATTTCGCCTTAATAAAAATTAATGAATTTAAATTCATATATAGGGCACAAAGACAAACTTGTTCATTTTTGTATGTATGTGTGTGTTTGACAAGACTTACATGCACATGTAAAGTACATGTGTGTGTGTGTGTGTGTGTGTGTGTGTGTGTGTGTGTGTGTGTGTGTATATATATATATATATATATATATATATATATATATATATATATATATATATATATAAAGCACAGAAAAATTCACCTTTAGTTTCTAGTTTCCCTTCGCCAGAGGGGTGGAGGTGGAGCTCCAAACAAAAAGGTGAATTTCCCTGTGCTTTATCGAACGAATTTAATAAACTAGTTTATTTGTGAAATGAAATGTTTAAAATATCACCATGTTTTAATCATGAATAAGACTAACTAATAAAATCACTTTTATAGAGTGCGCTGGTCATACGTTTGGTCAGAATTGTTCAAAGCCGTGTGGACATTGCCTTAATAATGAACAGTGCCATCATGTTGACGGCAATTGTACAAATGGATGTGATCTGGGATTTTATGGAATCAATTGTGCGCATGGTAAGAGAGACATAATAGAATGATTTTATGCAAGATCATATAATAATCCTTTTTTGTTCATAGCTAATGTATTGGACTGAATTTACAGGTTAATATGAATTTGAACTTTTATGAATATAAAAAATCATTACATCACAAAATAAATGTGATAATTAAAACGGTATGCGATATAATGTATTAAATTTGCTGTTCAAATTCCCAATAAATTTTGAAAAGATCGACGACTTGTTTTATTCAGTAAACGCATAATTTTGACCTTTTCTTGATGTAGAATGTCCCTGGGGACGGTACGGTTATAACTGTAACGAGACATGCCCATACCCTTGTGAGTCAAATTTCACATGTAACTCACGCACAGGAAACTGCACTCGGGTAAATACATTTCATTTAAAAATTGCACAATATTAACAACAACAAAGCATTCCTTACACTCTGATTAATACTCTGACCTTTTGCATGAAATCAAAAAAGGAGGTCATACAATTAACTCTGACGAAGCGTAAGTACATGTATAGCTATTTAAAAAATCGGTAAAAGGATAGATATGCTTTATATAAACATTCCATTCCCAAATTACTATTTTAAATTTCATTGCTGGATGAAACGGGTAAGAAAAAGATGGACAACGCTCATGATGTTTGTAAGATCTGAATATTGTCTGTACAGGTACAACCTCTCAGTGATACAGACACGCCGCCGACAAACACCGCTCCGATCATTGCTGGGGCTGTAGCGGCGCTGGTCATCGTCATCGCTGTCATTGTTTCCATCATTGTATTTAAGAGGTACATATGCTGCTTGTTGTTTCGACTGCTTTATTTTGTCAATTCTAACGTAAGTCATATAACAAAAGTTTCTAAGTAGGTCAATAAGAAATTGCAAAATAAATGATTGTTTTATTATTTTGAAATTCTCTATAACAATCAGTGTTTAAATATTAACTAAATGCAGATTGAGAACTAGCGCACCAAAGAAAGATCAATCAAAACAAAGAAGGAGAGACAAATCGGAAATGAAAGAGAACTTGTATTGTGAGTTGATTTGTGTATGGAATAGACTAAATTATGTTTGTTCAAGTGTTTGATTAGAACTCGAAAACATTTCATATTAGTTTATATTTTTAACATTGGCTTGCATAAATATATCAAATGTAAATGTAAATATAAAACGTAAAGAAATTAATTTCATGTCCTTTATGCCAGTTTGTAGAAATAAAAAGGAACTTTTGTTCTTCTTATATATTACTTGACCTTTTAAGTGAACAACGATGCCGCGAAGCAAGGCTTTACCAACATTTATGAGAACACAGAACCAAAAGATAAGCCAGCTGCAAAACGCACCACAACACCAAAAACCAATTCATCATCAACTGCGAAAAAATATGACGTCAAAGATGACGACGAGGACGAAGAAGGCATTGAGAATCCCTATGGTGATATGTATCTAAACGAAGAAACTATATTGGATATCCCAATTAGTGAACTCGAAAATGTCATCGCAGAAAAGAAGAAAAATGAAGAAGATGGTTTTAAAAGAGAATACGCGGTAGGCCATAGAATGATTTTGACTAAATTTAAATTGAATCATAAGCATCGTAAAAATTTGGTATACACGATATGTGTGAAATTTGGATGAACTGAATGACATGTTTTTAAACTGATTACAATTTATTGGAAATAATTTACATGATATATTCAAAATGTCAATTATCACACAAGTTTACATTCATGTGATTACAGTGAAATAAGTTTCTTTTATTAAACAGATGTTGCCTCACGGAGAACAGTATCAATGTAATGCTGGGAAATCCCCGAATAATCTGGCAAAGAACAGATTTAGAACAACATTCCCGTGTATGTTATGAAATATTCATTTTTAATGTTATCTTATATCGAATATACATGTACATGATTATTAAGTGATGGATAATAATTTTTTTTAATCTTAAAATATATATAACCAGACAAAAATCAGAAAAAAATTCATTTGGGTAATAATTCTCGTACACCCCGAAAACAACAAGTTGTTTATTATCAATAATATGAATACCAATATACTGCTTTACAAATGATAATGTTTTTTATTGACTCTGAATCAAGAAAACAAAAATATACATATATCATGTTATAATTTTGTTCCTTTTAATCATAATTTTATGTTTGAAGAAATCTTGAGAGCGTGTAAAAAGGACCTGAGGGATTTAAATTCGATGCAAAATTCAATGGCATAAATATGAAATTTTGAATGGTTATTCCCGAATTAATGATAGTTAATAACCAGATGAAAAACGCATTTTATAGAATTGATTTTCTTTAGTAACTGTATAATAAATACGTAAATTTGATGTTTATGAAACATCATTAAATAATTATTTTATTATGAACTTTACGAAGCTGTTTAAATGCAAAGAAAAGTTTTTGCATTTCTTGTCTTGTTGTAGACGATCACTCTAGAGTGGTTCTGAGAGGGAACGGTGAGGCGTCTTCTGACTATATCAACGCTAACTTCATCAGTGTGAGTATCAATGAAGTTAAACAAACCAATGTTATAAAACTGTGTTTCTTATCTGTGAAAGATGTTTAATCAATATGTCATTAAAACATTTAAGTTAAACAAACCAATGTTATAAAAATATGTTTCTTATCTGTGAAAGATGTTTAATCAATTAAAACATTTAATTATTGATACAAATTTTGGTACGTTATATAATTGCATTTTGAGAATTGAAAACAAACATAAAGTATAATTTGACCATTTATCATAAAGATGAATTAACTATTGTTTTAATTTTTTTTAGAGTACTGATACAGAAAACCAGTATATTGCATCGCAAGGTAAAAATTATAGTAATCCAAAATCGATTGTTAAATAGGGAACGGATTTTATTGCAAAGCTAGCAATATTTTGATTTCGTCAACAGACAATAGTTCTGTTGACAATAAAGTTTTTTAAAGGAAATTGGAGAAAATAATTGTGCAATTTCCTAATCACGCCACTTAAAAAAGATTTTTGTCCCAATAGCAAGTAATGCCTCTTGAATTTTTTTTTTTGGTAAGGTCCTAAACAGAACACGTTAAACGACTTCTGGACGATGATTTGGCAAGAAAATGTCTCACAAATTGTAATGCTTACAAATTTAAAAGAGGGCGTCAAGGTTGGTGGATGAAAACATTTTTTTTAATTTAAAGAATTAAGAATCTGAAACTGCGTTAATTTAAAATTGTTCTCAATCAACATCAGATTAAATGTACCCAATACTGGCCAGAGGAAATGAAGGCTAGACTTTATGGAAACATTGTCATCAAGAATGTTGAGGAAAAACAATACGCATTCTACATCATCCGAAAACTAACGGTTTCCCTTAAAGAGGTAACAGTTTTTAAATTATAATGATATTTAATATGCTTTATTGGAAAATCGTATATAATATGCTATTGGTTGTGTAACAACCTATTTGATTTTAAATGTGAAAAGTTTATGTGTTGTTGTGTTTAGCATTGTATTCTTTTTAAAGATTCTCGTCCGTTGCTATTCAAATTGTATGTCGATGTACTCTAAATTGTATTTCCTGAATGTTACAATAACTCCTTTTAACTAACAATTATGTTCTTCTCTCCGAGTCAACTTTTATGTATAAATTTGACAATGTTGGGTACAAGAGAGTTTTATCTATGCAAAAAAGTCAACATATAGTGTTATGTATTTAACTTAATATGTTTTTCATAATAATCGTCAGCAAAACAAGTCACGTGTTGTTACGCAATACCACTACACCACGTGGCCTGACCATGGTACCCCGGACCCTCTTTCATTGGTTGTTTTCCATAGCCACGTGATGAGAACAATGACCAATAGGAATAAATCCCCAATACTTGTACACTGCAGGTAAGATCATTAAGAATGATTTTTTTTTTAAAGGAACTTTATGTAGTAGTCACTTTGATGAAATAAAATAACCTGTTAATACAGACATTCTAAAGTGGTATATGATCTGATGAGTCGGACAAAAGGCATACTTGTTTCACGGAAAATGTTACTAGAGTCTTTTTAATCCTCTTTACAAATTGTAGCGCAGGGATAGGCCGTACAGGAACCTTCATTGGGCTGGATGCTCTATACAAGGCGGGTAAAGCGTCCGGTAAAATCAATGTAGCTGAGTACGTAAAGATCATGAGAGCAAACAGAATGAACATGGTCCAAACTTATGTAAGTCTGTCATGAAAATGTGAAACTTTACTGAATGGAGAGAAAATCGACTGCTCAATAAGTGAAGATAAAAATTTTCATTAAATTTATTTTAAAAAATAATTCTATTTTTAGGAGCAGTACATGACAATATTTTTGGCGCTACACGAGGAATTTAAAGCGGCTGTTGAGACACGGAGTCTGCCTGAGTTCACGGAGAGAGCCCAAAGTCTGGCTGGAGATCGCCCAGCCAATCAAACCGTCATCAGAAAGGAATTTGAAGTATTCATTTTCAAAGATATTCCTTTTTATTGTTTGTAGAAGCAGACTTTGAAGTTACATTATATAGTTTTTGTTGTTGTAGACTTGGTTTTGTGGTTATTTAGGAGCATGTGGCGTATTTCATGCATTGTAAAAGTAGTTTATTTATATTAATATTCTATAGAAATTGATGAAAACACGACCAGAGTACACTGGTACAGATTACAAGATGTCTAGACAGCATTTTGCAGACAAGAAAGGACATACTATACTACCATGTAAGCGATGATTAAATTTTAATTATACAATAAAAACGTTAATTACGAAGATTAAATCAGTTACATCTATTGTTGATTATTTTTGATCGATGAAAAAAATCTCTAAAAAAAAAGGGCATACATATAATCATAGAAAAAAATAATCATTTTTTCCCTAATTAGAAAGTACAATATAATGAAAATGTTGAAAAAACATTTCGTCGTAAAGAGAATAAAAGTCATTGTTGTAAGATACTGAACAAGTGAAATTAAATAATATTAATATCGATACATGTATTAATAAGGAACACAAATATTTTGGTAAAATTTGAAAGATTTACAAAAAGTGTTGGACAAAATCACAACGATAAACATTATTAAAATAACAAAAACAATTTACAAATAAATTTTGTTTCTCAAAAATGAAGTTTATTCAATAAAGTTAGATTGAAACAAATTTAATGGAAAGGGTTGCAAAACTTTGTTTAACAAATGACACAGTTTTTAAAATGGAAAGTACTGAAAACTAAAGATGGAATTGGACTCAAAGATTTGAAATATTTCAGCTAGTTCTTCGAAAAAAAAATTAATCTTTTACTGAAAAATGATTAATACATACTTTAAGTAAAATGAAATGAAAGATTATCAATATTCTACATTTTCAACTCTAAATCAGTATTGTAGAAAATTATATACATTATTTTTTATTTAAACTTAAGAAATTTTGATAATATTCAAGATAAACCAACACCCTATCAAAATTTTATAGATATTTCAGGTTGAGAGAAATTGGAAACTTTGAATTTAAATGAATTTTTCATAGCAATCATAAAATTTTGTTTAGATTTTTTTTTTTTTTTACCCTTTCAGATTAGTTTCTCTTTTGAAATATTTCTCTTCTAACAGTTTTCACTTTTCTTTTTCTTCCAGTGGACAAGTACAGTCTTTACCTTACGTCATCGGTCGCAAAACGAGGAAACTACATCAACGCAATCCATGTGTCTGTAAGTCTATGTAAATTGAGCAACATAAAAACAAACTATCAATATCATTAATTTTTACGATAAATTTCAAGACTTAATTTTTTAATTAATGTTTATTCTGTCAGTCCTACCAACAAAATAGGGCGTTTATAGTGACGCATTATCCGACACCAGAGGACGCTGTGGACTTCCTGCGCCTGCTCAATGATCATGAATCTGATACAGTCATATGTATGAATCCATTACATGAAATTCAATCGGTGCGTGCATCTCTCTCAAACAAAGAACATAAATAGAAATGGTGGTAAAAAGAAATAATTATGCTCATTGGAACATAATAAACCTAGTTTTTTATACTAAATTCTCTCTCTCTCTCTCTCTCTCTCTCTCTCTCTCTCTCTCTCTCTCTCTCTCTCTCTCTCTCTCTCTCTCTCTGTGTGTGCATGTTGGAATTTCTGACAGAAAAGAGAATATATTTGTTATTCTTGTTAACATCATATTATTCAGAAATAATCATAACTCAAATTTGTAATATCTAACAAAACAACTATTCAATACATATCCTTTATTTCCTTGTAGTCTAAGACATGGTTACCAGAAATAGCGTCCACCAAGGACGTGCCGCCGTTTGTTGTAGAACACGAGTCTGAGAGTGACACCGGGGTCAAGGTCACAACCGTCAACATCATACACGGGAAGGTAATGGTGCACACATGGTAGAACTAAAATATAGGAAAGATCTTATTTCTTTTTTAATTAAATACTGTTTATAATTCAAAACAATTCTGTATTTATTTTGAATTTAGAACTCTTTTGTATAAAGAAATATTGATGCATAAATACCGGTATACTAAATACTTTTCCTCTGTTATTTTTTAAGGAGGCTGGGTGGTCCACAAAAACCGTCAGATCTACCTTAGATTTTAAGATATGATTTGTTAAGCTATAAACTATTATTTAATAAAGAAAAAGCCATATTTTATTTTCTTTTTAGCTCACCTGAGCTGAAAGCTCAAGTGAGCTATTCTGATCACATTTTGTCTGTCGTCTGTCTGTCCGTCTGTCCGTCCGTCCGTCCGTAAACTTTTCACATTTTCAACATCTTCTCAAGAACTACTAGGCCAATTTCAACCAAACTTGGCATAAATCATCCTTAGGCAAAGGGGATTCAAGTTGTGAAAATTAAGGGCCATACCCGTTTTCAAGGGGAGATAATTAGAAATTAATGAAAAATTTCGAGAAATTTTCAAAAATCTTCTTCTCAAGAACCAGAAAGCCAGGAAAGCTGAAACTTGTGTGGAAGCATCCTCAGGTAGTGTAGATTCAAAGTTGTGAAATTCATGACCCCCGGGGGTAGGGTGGGGCCACAATGGGGGGTCGAAGTTTTACATAGGTATATATAGAGTAAATCTTTAAAAATCTTCTTCTCAGAAACTAAACAGCCAGGAAAGCTGAAACTTGTGTGGAAGCATCCTCAGGTAGTGTAGATTCAAAGTTGTGAAATTCATGACCCCCAGGGGTAGGGTGGGGCCACAATGGGGGGGTTCGAAGTTTTACATAGGTATATATAGAGTTAATCTTTAAAAATCATCTGCTCAGAAACTAAACAGCCAGGAAAGCTAAAACTTGTGTGGAAGCATCCTCAGGTAGTGTAGATTCAAAGTTGTGAAAATCATGATCCCTGGGGGTACGGTGAGGCCCAGTGGGAGGGTGTTAAAATTTTACATAGGAATATATAGAGTAAATTTAAAAATCTTCTTCTCAGAAACTAATCAGCCAGAAAAGTTGAAACTTGTGTGGAAGTATCCTCAGGTAGTGTAGATTCAAAGTTGTGAAAATCATGATCCTTAGGGGTAGTGTGAGGCCACATGGGGGGGGGGGGGGGGTGTTAAAGTTTTACATAGGAATATATAAAGTAAATCTTTAAAAATCTTCTTCTCAGAAACTAATCAGCAAGATGATTCTTTATCATTGTTAAAACTTTGGCTCCAGGACAATTCTTCGGCCTCACAAGAAGGTTCAGAGTTTGATGTAGCTAAATATCCCATATATAAACAATTGTAAAGGATCTTTTTGAGAACTGCAATACTCAACATGTGATATGACTATAGAATTGAAACAGGCAGCTATTTTTTCATTAGAATCTTTTTGTGTTACTGTATTGAGTTATTGCCCTTGATTTATTGATTCTTGATTATTTTAATTAATGCATCCACTGTTAACCAATTATTGTGATGATTATTTTTATACAATAATAAATATTCAATGTATATAAGTTGTTCTGCATAAGAAGTTTTGGGTAAGGCCAGATTATTTTGTTTATTTTTGATTTCCAATTTTTAGATACTATGAATTATTTTAGGTTGGCACATATATAGGGACAGTGTCTATTGCATTTCGATGAGCGACTGTTTGGGGTTAAACTTGAACAGGTATGGATAGATTGAATCTGTGAACATCCTTGCTCTATCTAATCTACGTGTTTTCTAACCTTTGATACAAAGTGTACGGTCATTCCTGCCCTGTATCGCATTAATACAAGTGTGCAGTCATATCTGCTTGTATTGGTGGTGGTAGCGGCGGAGCACTAATGTATGGTCATCCATGCTGGTGTTCAGGTCTTTCTAGCGCAAGTGTGCGGCACTCCCTGCTTGCGTTAGGTTGAGCTGTTGGTGCAAGTGTGCGGTCATCCCTGCTTGCGTAAACGTTGGTACCTGTTGAGTTGCGTAGGTGTGCGGTCATCCCTGCCTGCGTAACTTTGAGTCCCTATGTATGTGCAGGAGCGGTGATTAAAGTCTGCTCTTGTAAATATTGGCAGCAATCAGGGCTATCCGAGTTCCAAGGGGGAAAATGGAGTTTATTTATACAGGATCTACATGTATTATTGTACATTGTCCAGATTGTTTGTTTTATGACTCCATGTAGCTGACTTTATCATACCTATTGTTCCTCAGGTGAGCGATGTGGCCCATGGGCCTCTTGTTTTATCTTTTAAATTTGGGTATTTTCCTATAGTTTCATATAAAGCTCTTCTGCTAAAGGAGACCAATATAGTCTTAAAATGGTCGCGACAATCGAGCCCTCTTAACGTAATTCTTACTCTTAGACTTAGTCTTGTTTACCCTTTCTGTAGGAGACGTCTCATCCCGTGACAATTGTAGAGCCGACAGGACCACTGAAATCCAACGGGACGACCAAAGATACGTCGTGTCTCAGAAACTTGGTGTCATATGCTCTCAAACTTGGCGCAGACACCCCAATCACCATTGTCAGCAGGTGGGTTAACCCAGACTAACAAATAACGCTAGCTAACTATCGTCTTTAAAGCTTGAAACGAATCTTAAAGGTGGAAATAACCCAAAAATCCTTCCGCGACATTGAGTATGGTTGCATATACTAGTACATGTATCATGATTTGTAGTTATAATGTATGTACATGTAAAAGTTCTATTCCTTTTGTTAATTGTAAAATTTTAAGCTTCCATGTCACATGTGAATTTATGATTTAGACTGATTCTTTTCATGGAAACAGTTAAATGTAAATTTTTTCAGTGATTTGTTTCATTGTTCCTTCTTTAATACAGAGATGGTGCTTCACTATGCGGTGTTTTCTGTGCTGTGTTTAACTCCATACAACAAATCATTATGGATGACAACATTGACGTGTTTACAACAGTACGACAACTACAGACAAGGAGACCAGAGTTCTGTTCCACACAGGTATATACTAAAATATTCCTTTAAAGAGACGATGTTATGTTATGCATTTTTATATATGACCAAATATTTATAAATATTGTGTATTCTTTCTGTGAGTCTGCTGTCCGTCCAATTTCATTTACAAAGACAAGGTCGCCTTTTTCTGTAATGCAATATGCTTTCAAACATTACATACACAGTGTGCATTGGAAGATGGTCTATAGTGACTTTTAACCAATATCTATAAAAAAAAAATTGTCAAAGTGAAATAGCATAATTGTGTAAAATCCGTGGGTGAAGAATATTTTTCAGTACATGTGTTAAGTTGTTTAATTCAAGGCATCCATACATTACATATTAGTGTGCAGTGTCAAATCCTTTTGCAGAGCATATTAGTTTATCTTATGGAGGTCCAGTAGCGCTTACACTTTCCTCATAGAGTACCCATCGGTAGAGTGTGGACAATGACCTGGAACCATTTTGCATCCGCAGAAAAAAGAAATTTAAAAAAACTGGGTCAACAATTTATTATTATTCATTAGTTTAAAACATCTTATTGGTTTTGAAATATAAAACATATGAATAAAAGATTCAATGAATATATTTAAAAATACTTATTACGAGAGCTTTGCTCAGGTGCTCTGCTATTTGTTTTGGGGGATTTTATCCACTCAGTTACACAATATAAGTAAAAAGCTGTCAAAGAAAATTTTACACACGATCATAATGATTGATAAATCATGGTAAAAGAACAAATTACATGTTGTATTACGTTTACAATTATATTATACTTTACATTTACAGGAGGTAAAGGAACAAATTACATGTTGTATTACGTTTACAATTATAATATTTACATTCTACTGTGTTTTTCCATTTAATTCTATGGTCTTCAAATGCCTCTAAATGCAACAAGTAGTCAAAGGTCAAATTGATGAATTTTATTATGACGTCACAAACGTTGAACGCTGTAAACTGCAACGTCACAAGCGAAAATCAAAGTTCACGCTTGTGGCTGTTACTGTGGCTCTTCCATTAATATTAACTTACCCTTAGGATAAGATAGGAATTTTAAGGTATGAATCACATTTGCAGACAAGGCAAGAAGTTAAAAAATGTAAATATAAGCATTAAATCATGATTTTTTGAAGTATACACTCTCATAACTGCAGCGGTGTGTGCATACAAATTTTCATAACGCGCTAACGCGCGTTACTCAATTTGTATGCACACACCGCTGCAGTTATGAGAGTGTATACTTCAAAAAATCATGATTCAATGCTATAATATTTACATTCTACTGTGTTTTTCCATTAAATTCCGTGATGTTTAAATGCCTCTAAATGCAACAAGTAGTCAAAGGTCAAATTGACGAGTTTTATTATGACGTCACAAACGTTGAACGCTGTTAACTTCAACGTCACAAGCGAAAATCAAAGTTCACGCTTGTGGCTGTTACTGTGGCTCTTCCATTAATGTTAACTTACCCTTAGGATAAGATCGGAATTTTAAGGTATAATTCACATTTGCAGACAAGGCAAGAAGTTAAAAAATGTAAATATAAGCATTAAATCATGATTTTTTGAAGTATACACTCTCATAACTGCCGCGGTGTGTGCATACAAATTTTCATAACGCGCTAACGCGCGTTACTCAATTTGTATGCACACACCGCGGCAGTTATGAGAGTGTATACTTCAAAAAATCATGATTCAATGCTATATTATACTTTACATTTACAGGAGGTAAAGGAACAAATTACATGTTGTATTACGTTTACAATTATATTATACTTTACATTTACAGGAGGAATATTTGTTGGTGTACAGGACGCTGTGGGATTACATAGAGACGACCTCAGAGTCTGTCTACTGTAATCAGTAGTCTACAGCGGTCAGAGGACAAACAATTCACGTGTACCAGAGGAGGAGGGGGGGAGATAGAGGATAAACAGTTCACGTGTACCCAAGGAGGAGGGGGGATAGAGGATAAACAGTGCTCGTGTACCCTCATGTGATAGATCTCTATACCACCATGGCGGAATCATAAATCAGTTTCCGCCATATTTGGCATAATAATGTTAGAGGAACTTTGGTGTATTTCCATAGAATAATAACGTTTTCTTTTACATGCACATGTACTTTTTTTTAATTTTTGCCATATTTTATGAGGAAGCTTAGCATTTTTTTAACGCCACTTGAATGAAATCCACTTAATAGATTCTAGATGTAATCATTTGTTTCGATATTTTATATATATTCATTATCAAAGACATGTTATAATTGTTATACTTTAATATTTTTTACACTATTCATAGGTATGTCTTTCTCTTGTAATTATAATAATACTAGTATGTCATGTACTTGTCTGTTCTGGACTCTGAATTAGACATAAATGATCTGTATCTGTACTAGTATTGTCACGCTACTTTTTTTGTGCATTTTTGTGAAATATAAAATATAAGCTTTAAATTCTTGTTTCAGATTCTTGTAATTTCAATTTTACTGCCTGGACCAAATTCATCAGAACTGTTTATACATGTACGTTTGTTCAATAACTTAACTATATTAGTAATATCCATTTCTATGTACTTTCCATTCTAAACTACTATACAGTTGTAAATTGTTATACTTGGTAAGAACCTCGTAAGTTGTAAGAACTTGTGTTCGAACCATTTGTATATGTTTATACAATAAAATATGTTCAAACCAGCTTTAAATGTGTTCACTCCACATAGTAATCAGCTAGTTAAGAGGATTCAGTGTAAAGTGGAGTAACAGTTTAAACAGGAACTGTTTAATTTGCATTGTACTGTATGCTACACATTATGTAACGACCGATGCAAAGCTTCATCTACTCTGTGATCATTGGTTACTGCTTTATGGGTAAGGTTCACTTTGGGGGTTTCCCCCATTTAATTCATAAAATTTAATTATCATTTGTTGCACCTCTTGGCTAATGTTCTGTCATTTTGATATAGTATAGTTTATTAGTTTTTATGCACATTTGTATTACTTACCGAATTATGTAAAAGCTTTACAGGAACATGGTCTCGAGTTAATTTTTTTTATTTCTTTTTCAAATTTTATTTTGATCAAGCAATCTTTAAGGGCAATTCAAGAATGTCTTCTGTCGACTTACGCTGACCGATATACTGGGCTCTTGACCGTGTTCCTTTGAATGACTTCATATAATATTTTGACTTAGCATTACTTACATCAGCATTGATTCAGTGAATATCGTTATAATTCAGATTTAATAAAAGGCTTTTTACAAAATATTCTTGTTTACTATATCTGATGTAAACTCTGGGCTGTCATATGCTGGGATAACTGAAACAAATAACGTGTACTAGTGGTTAAGGTATTAGTAAACATTTGAGGGGCGTTAATTAATAAAACCTTTTTTTCTTGGCAATAAGGGCTTAAATAGTCATAGAACAAGGATTCGATATTAAGTGTTTGAGTAATAGTAATTCAAAAAGATATATTCAAATTCAATTTATTTCTACCTATAGAGCAAAATTACAATGGCTACAATATCGAATCAATCAGAACATTTTAACAACAAACAGTATTATGTTTAAAACTGGGAAAGTTGATTCACAATTATGTAATTTTTGTTATAATGAAGAGGAAACAATTTACCACCTGATGTGGAATTGTACAGCATCTTCTTATTAACTTCACAAAATATAGATATTGAACTGAATCAAAATACTTCATGTTTGAAAAACAAAATGGTATCAGTAATACATTTGAAAAATGGCTATCTATAGGCCTATATATTAACTTAAGTACCCCTCTCTCTCAATATCTCAAAAAAAAATTAAGCGTGAGTTTTAAATAATTTAAAGTTTAAAATAGCTGAAAATGGAATCAGTTGTTTCAACTGATACTAAACCGGATTAAATCAATACGGTTTCGATTCATATATTAAGATAACCGAATCGTCGAAACTCTTCTTTCAAAGAAATCTTTACCTTGGTATAAAAGACTAACAACGATGGTCCTCATTCGATTGGCATCTGATGATCCATCTGGATAACACATTTATAACTCATTTAATTCTTACCGAAGCAAAACGGTTAAAAACACACAATGAATCAACTGAGCAAATGTTTAAGCAAAAACTATGGAGTGTCATTTAGGTCACAGTATGGATTGTTAACGCGTTCAGAATTTGTTTTACGTAACAGCACAAGCCAAATACATAATACCCTGCAGTGGAATTTGACACTGAAACTCAGTTCACACCACGGGAAAAGATGTTTACACATCGCTGCTAGTGCACAGTTACCTGGAAGCCGGGATGGAACACCTCACAAACTGCCATCTTTGGGCCAAAGTTTGGCTATTTCTAAGAAATTGACACTTTCACAGATTAACAGTTGCAGACAGTTTTCATCCTCAAGTTTCTTGTTCTGTGAAAGAAAAGATTCCGAGGATAAAAAATCAGCAAATAGTAGTTCCAGCGAGGTAACAGAATCAACAGGCGATGTTGAGGTGAAGCTGACTCAGCGTCAGAGACTTAAGCGGGCAGTGAAAGAATACGGTCCAGTTGTCATCGTTTTCCACATCTGTATAGCGCTGATATCCCTGGGATTTTTCTACTTCTTGGTATCCATGGGAGTTGATGTCATAGGCATTCTTAGAAAATTGGGAGTGTCCGAGAAAATCTTAGAATCGGAACTTGCTACTGGTGCGAGTACATTTGTAGTAGCTTATGCCGTGCACAAGTTGTTTGCTGTTCCCAGAATCGGAATAACACTGACCTGTGCACCAATGGTTGTTCACAAACTTCGAAAACTTGGGGTTTTTAAACCTCCCAAACCCTAAATATCAGTTGTCAGGAATTAAGTCCTTTCTTATAGGTGGATATACGTGAATCAAAGATCTTGAACTTGTTTCTACAAATCTGCCATAATCATCACTTACATGTATTAAGTCTGGATCAATATTGTGATCATATTTTATTTTATGACAAAAATTAAATATGGTAAACATTATAAGAAGTTTTAATATTTATTTAATGTATACAGCTTATGTAACGTTTGATGCAAGTGACTAAAGGCACCTAGAAATTAATACATGTATATACCGGTACATGTATGTACATCATCGTCATGTATTTGTATTTCATTTCTCTGATGGAGACTTTTTATGCTAACAATTAAGGAAATTGAAAAAACAAGCGATTCATAAGGAGAGCATTCATTATACTACAAAAATAAAACTGCCCACTAAAAAATGGAGTTAGATTATATCACACTGGTGATACAGAAACTTACAGCTTTCTGTTTGGTTGGACTTTGTTCAGACACATGGTGCTTTTAATTAAAAATCAATGACTCCATAAGTACATGCTTCTTTTCATGTTTAATATACTGTACATTGTAACTTTCCCTAAAACCCAACTCTCTTTCCCCTACTCAATGGATCTCCAAGCAGTCATTTATATCTCTGTAAACTGGGATTATCCAATCAACAAATACATTGTCTTCATGTCCAGTGCACGTATTGATGTCAGTCCAGTGTGCCGACAGAAACCATGTTGTAGTTATACACGGTCTCATTACTGTATCTGCCCCATCTCCCACTCCCCATTTATTTGCGTAGCCAGTTGCCATATAGAATTTCTTTTTTATTTTATTTTTTTGGGGGGGGGGGGATCAATTGAAATTCATGATTTGTTAATTATTTTTGTAAATTATTAAATATACATTTTGTCTAAGAATCATAATTTCAATCAATACATTAGAACAGGGAAAATATTTGTTTGCCAGAGGGTCCAATGCCAGGTTTTGGTCATTTTACTAAAATTTTACTATAATAATGTTAATTTGATAAGTAAGGGGGAAAATTTGGATGTTTCACCCTCTGAAATCCCAGCATGGAAAACTAAACCTGGTAAATCAAGCCATCTATGAAAGTATTTCCCTTGCATTCCAAGATTAAATATCTAGCAGTGATATATTAAATCTGCAATATTAGAAACCATTGTTTTTATTCAGGATTAAACATAGACATGTATAGTTTTAAAAGAAGAAAATAAACCAGAGCATTACTGTATTTGGCAAATTCCCTACACACGTGCTAGTAAATATTGCAGAGGAATCCATGGAATCATGTTTTCCAAATGCAAGTACAACCTCTCAGTTTATCAAAGTTAAAGAAATCTTCAAACTTATGACATTATTTATAACATTCTATATGCACTGAACCCTTAACATTATCCAAATACAGTAGTTTCAACATTTGTCTTCATCATGGTCAATTTCTGTGGTAAACATGGTAAAACCCAAAGATAAACAGCATTTTAAGATTCATTTCAATCCACATGAAACCGTGTAAAATATTACCAACAGTAAGTATTAAACAGGGATGTCTTTTCAGAGAAGATTCTATACAAACATGGCTTATATTTTCATTCCTGAGATCTTGTGTACAATTTTCAGGTAGAAAAAAAAAATCTATTCTACATCCCTAAAAAGTGGTTAAATCAGTACAAGAAACCTGAATTGCCTCTCACATTCCCTCTGTGATTGATAAAAAAAAGTCTATTAAAAACAATACTCTGTAGCTACAATGTACAATGTTCATAGTGGGGTGTTCTTGTCAGGATGTCATGTGACACGTCACGTGGTGTCCGACTCGTGTGGTTTTTGACACACAAGCTTGACGCTGTGGTATTTATACTGTAGCATGGAGGCTGGATTCTGGGTGTAAGTTGTAGGTATGTCAGCCTCCTCTTTCTGAAACAACAACATGCACTTGTTAATCAATAAGTATCTTCCCCATGTTAATGAAATCTCTACCAGATCCTACTATGTCTATTAAAAATGCTGACTTTCTGCTGTACCTGTATACGAAATCCGACCTTTTTGACCACCTTTTTCACCTCCTCAAAGCTGAGCTCTATGGAAGTCTCATTCTCAATGTCTGCATAGTGATACAATAGAGGACCTGTGGAGAGAGAGGGGGAGGGTGAGCTGTCTCCAAACTACAGAGTAAACAGAGCAATCCATTACACCAATACTATTTATCACCGAGTAGCAATGTTATCAGGTTGTTATCTGTACAATATATCAGCTAGCACCAATGTTGTCTGCTTATCCTTACAATATATCAGCTAGCACCAATGTTGTCAGCTTACAATATATAAGCTTGCGTCAATGATATCATCTTGTTATCCAAGGTACAATGCATCAGCTACAATGTAGCTTTGCCTATATAACTACAGATATTTTTATATTTATAGCTAGCTACAATGGTACTACATGTATTAGCTAACTACCCTGGTAAATGCATCAGTTAACTGATCAATGACAAGAAAAGCACATATATAATTTAGACTAGCACAGTGATGTTGCTAGCCAAATATACATGCATAAAGAAATCAATCAGATACTATCACAGTAAAGCAATCGGCCTGGTACAAAGATCTGTGTTAATTACAATAATTCCAACTAGCTAAAATGTTATCAACTTGCTCAATTGTATGTACATGTACTATCAATGTAAACTGTAGTGTGATATATATACTGTAGATTTCTAATTAAACGCGAGGAATAAATATCCATGATGATGTAAAATCACTAGAAGCACATTTCGCAGATTTTAAAATCTCGCTTTTATTTTTTGTATGTATGTAAAATATATGAAACTTTATTAAAATTTGGCGCTAGCGATTTTATATTCTTGCGTATTGATGCAAAATAGTTGAATCGCGGAATTAAGTAAAATAGGGAATTTACAGTACATTGTATTAACCAATGTACCATTAGTTTTAAACACTAAAGCAATCCACTAGCTGATAAATAGTTACATGTATAATAATCTATTTAATATCTCAAAACAGTCAGCATCAAATACAAAATATTCGGGACATCAAAATAAACTCAGATGGTCAACTGTAACTACAGCTAAATGTATGCTGCAATCACCAGACTGGTTAGTATACAACAAAACCAATAGAATAGCTCTCTTGCAATAAAATCAATTGGTAAAAAATTTACTGTAATATTGCTGGATTCTGTTGTAAACTATCAACTATTCTAGCTATGAAGATATAAGCCAGCATCATAACATATTGACATGTGAGTACATGTTACATGTCCAAATCCTTTAGTTTCTGGGGTACAATGGCATGTACTATATTCCTCATTGTGAGTTGGATAAAATAATAAGTATTTCTTCTCACATTATTTGTGTAATATGTGATAAATTCTCTCTCTCTCTCTCTCTCTCTCTCTCTCTCTCTCTCTCTCTCTCTCTCTCTCTCTTGTAATTTTGATATATATATACATGTATATGTATAAGTAACATTACCTAGGTTGACCCAGTATCCCCCTGGCTTCAGTATATCAAATATAGTCTCTATGTAGGCTATAACATTGTGTGCTGTATCCAGGAAAAACACAGTCACCACACTGTCAAACATGTCTGAAAAAATCACACGAACAAATTCCTAAAAATGCACATAAATGTAAACTCTGAACATAATGTATAATATCTCATCTGAATCAAGGCAACCTTATTCAATAATAAGGCTCAATAATATGATACAATGCTAATATTTCTTTCTATAAAGTAGTATTCAATCACAGGGCTGTCTCTAAGACCCGGAGGGCGGGGAATTCCCCCGCATATAATGCCTTAATTAAGGTCTTCCGTTTCCAACGGAAGACCTTATTGTTTTCGTACTGTTTCTTATTATTATTATTATTATTTTTTTCCACAAAATTTGTGCACGCGATATCTCGAAAACTATTCGGCCAATTTCAACCATTTTTTCACAGATGATTGCCAGTGGTCATAATTCTAGAAGTTTTTTGAAATTTTGAAATCGTCACTTCCGGTTCCGATTTACGGCCGATTTTGTAAGTTTTTACGACCCATTTTGTGCAGACATAAACTCAGAGACTATAAGAGATATAAATATGAAATTTTCAGGATAGGTAGACCATAGTTTGAAGATGTGCAGAACGTATTTTTTTTGCGCCAGTGGCGCCATTCCTTTGAGCTCGCCTAGGCTCGAAAATTGGATACGAATTTTGCATCAAAAACTTCATACATTTTGATCTGTATCTTTTTATCAGTTAATATTTTGTTAAGACATATATAACAAAAGTGGTAGATAATCAAAAGTTCTTTCCAACAAATTTAAAAAAAAGGGGCTGGCCCCTTTATTTAGGGGCCAAAACACTTATAAACTCTAATACAAATAACTTAAAAACGATAAAGATTTTGTAATGCATTATAGAAGCAAAGTTGTTGATCGATCCAATATCTATTAGAAAAAATCATTGCCACGCCCATTTATTACGTAATTAGGGATTTTTAGGGGCCAGAGTATTTAAACTTTGACGCAATATAACTAGACAAGTAAAAATATTTTGTTAGACATCGTAGAAGAGAAAATGTTTGAATTTATGATTTAAATCGATTCCACTTATCACAACACGAATTTCCGTCCCCATTAGGGATCTAGAGGGCTGGCCCCTTAAATATTCAAACATTTGTATCTCAAAAATGATAAACAATTTTTAATAGATGTAAGAACAAAAAATGTTAGAATTTGTAAGACCTTACGATTGAATTCAAGAAAAAGGGGCTGGCCCCTTAAATTAGGGGCCAAGACACTCGTTAACTCTATTACAGATAACTTAAAAATGATAAAGATTTCGTAATGCATTAAAGAAGCAAAGTTGTTGATCGTAATTATTATTATTATTATTTTCCAAATTTTGTGCACGCGATTTCTCGGAATCTATTCGACCGATCTCAACCATTTTTTCACAGATGTTAGGGCGTGATCTAAACTTAATACATTTTTCTTAATTTTTTCGTGGTCACTTCCGGTACCGAATTGTCGGCCATTTCGTAATTTTTGACGACCCATTTTGTGCAGCTATAAACTCGAAAACCATAAGAGATATGAATATGAAATTTTCAGGATAGGTAGACGATAGTTTGGAGTTGTGCAACATGTAGTTGTTTAATGCCTGTTGCGCCATTTCTTGGAGCTCGCCTGGGCACGAAAATTGGGTACGGATTTTCATTCAAAATTTTTACACGTTTTGATTTATATCTTTTTATCAGTTGATATTTTGTTAAGACATATATAACAAAAGTGGTAGAGAATTAATAGTTCTTTCCAACAAAATCAAGAAAAAGGGGCTGGCCCCTTTATTAAGGGGCCAAGGCACTCTTAAACTCTATCACAAATAACTTAAAAACGATAAAGATTTTGTAATGCATTATAGAAGCAAAGTTGTTGATAGTACTAATATCTATTAGAAACAATCTTTGCCACGCCCATTTATTACGTAATTGGGAATTTTTAGGGGCCAAAGTACTTAAACTTTGACGCAATATAACTAGAGAAGGAGACATATTTTATTAGACATGATAGAAGAGAAAATGTTTGAATTTATGATTTAAATCGATTCCACTTATCAAAACACGAATTTCTGTCCCCATTAAGGATCTAGAGGGCTGGCCCCTAAAATATTCATACATTTGTATCTCAAAAATGATCAACAATTTTAGATGGGTGTAAGAACAAAAATTGTTAGTATTCTTAAGACCTTTTCGAAGAAATCAAGAAAAAGGGGCTGGCCTCTTTATTGGGGGGGGGGGGGGGCAAGAAACTCGTAAAGTCTATTACAAATTACATAAAAACGATTATGATTTCGTAATGCATTTTATAAAAGCAAAGTTGTTAAATGTAGCAATATCTATCTGGAAGACTCATTGCAACACCATTTTATTACGTAATTAGGGATTTGTATACATTATCTGAAACTGTGTGTGTGTGTGGGGGGGGGGGATAATTCTGAAATTACAGCGAATATTCATGGTATGATTTAAAACAGAAATCGCAAGGAAGACCTACTCGTTACTCGTAACGAGATCGTATCTAGTTATTATTATTATTTTTTTCCACGAATTTTGTGCACGCGATTTCTCGAAAACTATTCGGCCGATTTCGACCATTTTTTCTCAGATGAAAGCCAGTGGTCATAATTCTAGAAGTTTTTTGAAATTTTGAAATCGGCACTTCCGGTTCCGATTTACGGCCGATTTTGTCAGTTTTTAGGACCCATTTTGTGCAGACATAAACTCAGAGACTATCAGAGATAGGAATATGAAATTTTCAGGATAGGTAGACCATAGGTTGAAGTTGTGCACAATGTAGTTTTTTGGCGCCACTGGCGCCATTTCTATGAGCTCGCCTAGGCTCGAAAATTGGGTACGAATTTCGAATCAAATTTTTCATACGTTTTGATCTGTATCTTTTTATGAGTTGATATTTTGTTAAAACATATATTACAAAAAAGGTAGATAATTGAAAGTTCTTTTCAACAAAATCAAGAAATAGGGGCTGGCCCCTGAAATTAGGGGCCAAGACACTCATAAACTCTATTACAAATAACATAAAAACGATAAAGATTTTGTAATGCATTATAGAAGCAAAGTTGTTGATCGTACCAATATCTATTAGGAAAAATCATTGCCACGCCCATTTATTACGTAATTAGGGATTTTTAGGGGCCAAAGTACTTAAACTTTGAAGAAAAATAACTAGAAAAGTATACATAGTTTGTTAGATATCATAGAAGAGAAAATGTTTGAAGAAATGATTTAAATTGATTCCACTTATCAAAACACGAATTTCTGTCCCCATTAAGGATCTAGAGGGCTGGCCCCCAAAATATTCAATCATTTGTATCTCAAAAGTGATCAACAATTTTAGATGGATGTAAGAACAAAAAATGTTAGTATTCATTAGACCTTTCGTATAAAATCAAGAAAAAGGGACTGGCCCCTTTTTTTAGGGGCCAAGGCACTCTTAAACTCTATAACAAATAACTTAAAAACGATAAAGATTTTGTAATGCATTATAGAAGCAAAGTTGTTGATCGTACCAATATCTATTAGGAAAAATCATTGCCACGCCCATTTATTACGTAATTAGGGATTTTTAGGGGCCAAAGTACTTAAACTTTTACGAAAAATAACTAGAGAAGTATACATATTTTGTTAAACATCATAGAATAGAAAATGTTTGAATAAATGATTTCAATTGATTCCACTTATCAAAACACGAATTTCTGTCCCCATTAAGGATCTAGAGGGCTGGCCCCTAAAATATTCAATCATTTGTATCTCAGAAATGATCAACAATTTTACATGGGTGTAAGAACAAAAAATATTTGTATTCTCAAGACCTTTTCGATCAAATCAAGAAAAAGGGGCTGGTCCCTTTTTTTAGGGGCCAAGGCACTCGTAAACTCTATAACAAGTAACTTAAAAACGATAATAATTTTGTAATGCATTATAGAAGCAAAGTTGTTGATCGTACCAATATTTATTTGAAAATATCATTGCCACGCCCATTGATTACGTAATTAGGGATTTTTAGGGGCCAAAATACTTAAACTTTGACGAAAATTAACTAGAGAAGTATACATATTTTGTTAGACATCATAGAAGAGAAAATGTTTGAATCTATGATTTAAATCGATTCCACTTATCAAAACACGAATTTCTGTCCCCATTAAGGATCTAGAGGGCTGGCCCCTAAAATATTCAATCATTTGTATCTCAAAAATGATCAACAATTTTAGATGGATGTAAGAACAAAAAATGTTAGTACTCATGAGACCTTTCGTATAAAATCAAGAAAAAGGGCCTGGTCTCTTTTTTAGGGACCAAGGCACTCTTTAACTCTATTACAAATAACTTAAAAACGATAAAGATTTTGTAATGCATTATAGAAGCAAAGTTGTTGATCGTACTAATATCTATTAGAAAAAAATATTGCCACGCCCATTTATTACGTAATTAGGGATTTTTAGGGGCCAAAGAACTTAAACTTTGACGCAATATAACTAGAGAAGTAGAAATATTTTGTTAGACATCATAGAAGAGAAAATGTTTGAATTTATGATTTAAATAAATTCCACATGTGAAAACACGAATTTCTGTCCCCATTAAGGATTTAGAGGGCTGGCCCCTAAAATATTCAATCATTTGTATCTTAAAAATGAACAACATTTTTAGATGCATGTAAGAACAAAATATGTTAGTATTCGTGAGACCTTTCGAATAAACGGAAGAAAAAGGGGCTGGCCCCTTCAATTAGGGACCAAGACACTCGTAAAGTTTTTTACACATACCTTAAAAACGATGAAGATTCTGTAATAAATTATAGAAACAAAGTTGTTGATCGAAACAATATCAGTTTGTAAAACTCATTGCCCGACCAATTGATGACGTATTTATGGATTTTCAGGGACTAAAACCTTAAATTTTTTAATGTGCTGTATCTGAAAAAGCAAAACTCTTTGTAAAGCATTTTAAAGGATATTGTGAATCGTATACATTATCTAAAAGGAAGTGGTTGAGGGAGAATTCTGAAATTTCATTGATATTTTAATCGAATCGTTTAAAAAATTGAACGGAAGACCTACTCGTTACTCGTAACGAGATCGTATCTAGTTACCTGGCTATTATTGCATTTCAAACACAATGTAACTATAAGCAAGACCCCCAGACTCCCTCCTACTTTTTAGAGACAACCCTGCTGAATCAAAAAATTACCTGGGGTTTGATACACTTCCAGAAAATCTCCAGCAGCCATTGAAAAATCTGAAGTAGGGGGCAGGTCACTAGGGTTTACATCTGGGAATTGTACTGGTTGTGTTTGGTCAGCGGTCATTGTGTTGTTTGTCCATTGGTGTATCCATGGATACAGGGTGAAAGAATTGACCTCTGTGCACCTGTTCAGGCATAAATCATATTTAATTATACTTAACTAAATGTTTATACATACATGTATATCAGAAATGTCAGCTACTTTATGTTGAGTACTTACAAACAAAACTTATACAAATATACACTTGAAATGGATTAAAAGCTTACATCTCTTTATTAATCATTTTAATAATAAATATCTGTGAGCAATTTAAACAGTAAAATTTAAAAGTGCTGTTGCATGTTATGGTCCTCGACACCCCGTAACTAACTTTTAATGACATGGCACAACATGGCGATTTCAACCCTTGTGAAACTGTTTATATCGACTAATTTTGGTGTTTTCTCTGTAGAGCAATGTTTATAGTTTCAGTATACTTAACCACAAGGATTGAGTTCGAATACAACAGATACTTTAATTTTTATGAATAGCGATGAATTTTTAAAGACTGATTTTTCCCCCAAAATTAAACTTTTTTTCTGTCATTTCAAGTGGAATTCCTTATCTGTAAGGAATATAGGAGTTTGGGTGTGTATGCAAATATTTTCCCAATGGTGTGGATGGACCTTAAGTTCAAGGAATATTATAAAAATTCATAAATTTAAGTTCAGTCAAAGCCTGCCCTCTGCTATGTAAGCTGATTTATAATAATCTCTCTCTATCCTTACTTGTTTAGAACAAAGTTGGAGGCCAGCAACATAAACAGACTCCACTCGTTTCCTTGACACCTGAAGCCACAGGAAGCAAACTCAAAGGCCAGTCTCCCAAGGCCCGCCCCAGGAACCAGTATACTCACACCAGACCTGTCCCTGTAACAAACACAGCATAAGAACTTTGACTTTTAAAACACCAAGTTCTTGAATTTTCCAAACATTTACTTAACCAAATATCTTTATAAACATTCAACTAAAGCTAATTTGTTTAACCTACTAGGTATGGAAGATTTATATTTTCAAAAAAATAAAGCAATTTATGAAATGTACCTGTCCTTAAAGATTTCCTTGACCTCAGACAAGACAGGGTCGTAACACTCTCTCCTCTCTTGTTCCCCACTAGCACTCCAGTCTCTCACGAACTGTTTTAGGGTTGTCTTGACCTTGTCCATATCAAAGTTTGTAGGTGGCATTTGCTTCAAGTTTTCTTCTGGCTGAAAAAAGCATGACCTAATGTATGTCAAAAAATTTACTATTAAACGGTTACTATCATCACATGAACATTTTTCACATAAAAAGATCACTCACACAATTTCATCACATGAAAGAGACATGTTAGAACCATTTTAACAAGAGCTTGGACTTTCGGTAGTTGCGACAAACAGCAATGTGACATATAGGCCTGTCTATTTCATTGCTGGCCACTCAGCCATGGCTCTTTGAATCAACACGATTTGTCAGGCTTTTAAGCTAAGACTACAAACGGTGCATATTTCGCTTGAAATCGTGTCATTTTTAACTTGTTTTGACGCAAAAAATAGATAGTTACATCCTTCTGAAAGTCCAAGGCCTTGTTAAAATGGTTCTAATCCCAGGTAGTGTCGAAACACAAAAATGTACATAAATTAAAGCACATAAATTTCTCATCAGGTTTTCACATGACTCAGACTGTACATGTATGTGCTCTTTTATTTTATCCCATCTAATTTTATCCTGGACAGGCCCTATCTCACCATTCAAGACAACAAAAATAAGAAAGTGAAACAAAAACAATGCATAAACTTAATAGCAAAGCACCCTCCAGCGTGCTATTTAATGTATTTTAATAACATTCAAACCTTGTCATCGGCTTCGTGAGTTTTGTTCTCAAAGATGTACTCTGCATCTTTAATGATAAGGCGGATTATTTCATAATTGTGGGTGATACAGGTTTGTATAGTTTTTAAATTGTCGAGGAAACGTGGAATGAGTTCCTGGTGTTGCTGTGGGAGACTGTTGAACGACTTCTCCGCGTTGTAAACTCTCCGCATCGAGAAACTCCTGTGAACAAAGATGTGTGAACAGCTATGTCGGGTTGACTCTAAAATAATCAAAAGAATGGTATGCGAATAATCCTACGCTTAGAGAAATAACTATATATAACCTGTAGAACTTGAAGGCGTTAATAATCCTGATAAAATGCTCCCTTTCCGCTTGATCATCATCTTTCTTCCCGATGTCGTTCACATCGTCCGCCATGCTGCCAGTTTTCTTAGTATTTCGAACCCGACTGGTTTATAATTTTTCCTCGTTCCGGTATTACGAAGAATATACACATGATATACCCGGGTTGAAAATTGACCCGACGGTCATTTTTCAACGTTAGATATTGACCCCCGGGTCAATTTTAACGTTGAAACCTGAGACCAAAAGTCGTGAAATTAATATACCCGAGGTCATTTTTCAACAGCTTGAAAAAGAATGAAAATTGACTCTGTTGAAAATTGACTCCAAGTTCAGAGTTTTATACTGTTTTTGAAATGAACTGGATTTTGCTCTTTGTGGACTGGTTAAAATGTACCTGTATATATACCTAATAGTTTTACTTTTAAAATTTTAATTCTGTCATACTGTCATATGCTTTATTTTATGACTTTTGTTGATTTGATCAATAACAATTAATCGTTTAATATTAAAACTAAAAACTTGGTATCCATTTATAAAACTATTTAACTAAAGATGTAACTAAAGCTATAAGAAGATGACCTTTTGCTTCTGAATGGGACGGACGAGTCGGGCTGGCAATTTTTTGGGGACATATAGATATCATAATAATATTTTACATTAAATTTGCTTAAAGTACATGTGGAATGATTAGAAACACGTGTACAGATTCATTCATAAGATTATTTTCCGCTGGTCAGTAGATAGAGAATTCTTAAGAGATGAACTAGGGGTCATGTGTACATCATTAGGGGAGTTGTATTGCTGATATATGATAAGAAACACGGAACCGAGTTAGTGGCTAAATGTTAAATATAAAATACGATATAAACTGACCACGGCGCGTCGGAGTAAGTGAACGCGTTGTGAGATGAACATATAAGGGTACGAAGGTTGAGGTGACGTAGGTTAGGGCATATGGACGGCGGAGGTAGGACTTTTGGATTAGTGGTAAACCGAAGTCTTGTCTGCGTTGTTCTATATTCACAGCTTGGGTCAAGAATTTACACCCCAGAGCGGGTAGGACGCCACTCCCCATAGCGGTGAGCAGTCCAGATTCCTTCGGTTAAACAGCGATTTCAAGATCCCGTACATTATGACAATTTTACCCCAGTAACACCAAGAATTGTCATAATATAGATCTAGAACTGAATTTCATTCCCTCGTGGGACAGAATTTAAAGGTCACCAAGGACATATTAATTATAAGTCTTTATAATGTCAGAATGTTTTTGTATCTTAAAGAAAATAGTTTATTTGTTTGCAAGTGTACTTAGAACAGAATAAAATAATGTCTCAAAACCCCTGAAAATAACCTGCAAACTCCTATAAATAGTCTTATACCGTTAACTTGACTAGCTTAATTCGATCCACAGGCACCTGACCAATGTCTAATTTTTAAGTAATAAAAATATACACACTCTGCCTAATAATACAGTGTATTTAACTATTATCTGGTAAAGGATTTAAACATTTTTTTACTATTAGAAAAATATATAACCATGCTCATGTGTTAATTTATTTTAGAAGTCAGGTTACATGTATTTCCCTAACAAAAAAAAAATAAATGAACAATTGTTATATTTTTTTATGAAAAGTCGTCAACAGTTTTTATTCGACATAACATTATTTTTTTTTAAGGACCATCTAACTTTCTGCATATGCATAGTTTTGTAACGACATTTAATTATTTCATTATGTTTGTGTATATTCGTTCACATAACATTGCTCCTTTTGAGCAATGTCCAAGTATTACGTAATGGTCAAAACGTATTGCTCCTCGCGAGCAAATGGCATATATATATATATATATATATATATATATATATATATATATATATATATATATATATATATATATATATATGGGAACGATTTTATTGAGTGTATCAGTCAGTTTTTGTGTGTAAAAGAGGATCGTTTATGTTTACTTCATTTTGAATTTATAATAACTGTATTATTTTACTGTGGATATTCAACTGTGATTGTCACTGAATAAACTTTAAACTTTACTCCTGGCGAATTATTTTAATAGGACACGTTTAGTAAAAATGAGATTTACTGGGAGTTATTTAGACCCTTGGACGAGAATTGCACTTCAATTGATCTTTATGATTTTGATCATGAGTTTTTTAAGTTCAATAACTACATGTACGTGTAGATTTGAAACCCAGTCACCTGCGTTATATATATTTCTCATGATAAAAAATAGGGGCCTATATACCCTCTACAATTATTATATATATATTGGCTTATTAGGCATCTCAGATAGGAAAGTCCACCACCTACTCTGACCCCTCCGCTTGATCCGCCTCTTCATTTTCATGTACGATTTTTTTTTATTAAAAAAAAACCAATTTCCCTTTCATTGACGAAATAATTCTGGTTAATAAACTCCTGTTAAGTTTTTATGATCCAACGCCTGTAAAAGCCCCTCAGCTACCCAACCAACCAACGGTGGGTGCATCATTTACCTAAAAAGACTAAGAAGAAAACTAAAAATTTGTAAGGAAGTATACTAGTCATTTTGAAGGAAAAAATATTTTTCGATTCTTTCTTAAATTGAATATACAGGTATAAATTCCTTTGATATATATTATGAAATGATTAAAAACCTTTTAGTTTTTAAAAAGGAAAAGTTTATGAAACATTACAGTTACTGTTATTTTTTGAGACAACTGCAAATTCAACATGTTTTTGTCGTCATATTTCATGAACTTAGTGTAACAACATAAGAATTTTAATGAATAAAAGTAAAATATCAAGAAAACAGGATGAAAACTTAATAAGCTAGTCTATATAAGCTTGATCCTACTTACGCACTCAAAGCAGCCATGTTTTTTCGGAAGCCTTTGCAACCCATCGCAAACCATCAAAAAATATTTTTCAAATGAAGACTTGGCACGGCGGCAAATTTTCAATTTTTTATCATAATTTTTTTTTTCGGAAAAAGCATGGGATTTGATAAAACATAATCGTAAATGATGAAAAAAGTTTTAAAACATGAAACATTCTCTTAAAAAGTATGGTTTTTATCAAGTTAAGCATTGTCCACCTAAAGGGTATGCTTCGTATTTGTAAAAAACATACATTCAACATGTTAAATAATATGTTTCATTATGACCTTTAATTAACAATAAACACAAAAAGTATTTCCATGAATTAATTGTGTTTAGTTATTGCAAAAGAATGGTAAGCAAATTTATCAATACTAATCGCAACGTTAATTATTGTTTTAAAAATCAGGCAGACACTTTTTTGTCTGCCTGAATTTGATGTCTGCCTTAAGGTTGTTCTCATATACTTGATGTGCACATGATATATATATATATATATATATATATATATATATATATATATATATATATATATATATATATATAAATATATACTAGTATGTACTCAGTATATTAATGAATCATTGATTCCTTGGTTAGAAATTAGTGTTTTTAATACATTTTTCACTAAACATAAATAAAATATAGACACTAAATATAATAAAGTTAGAGGACTTTTCCATATTAAGCCACAAAAAAAGTTGATACCATATAGTGATAATTTCAAGGTATCTACAAATATATGACAAAGAATAAATTGATCAATAATATTTTATTATATGCATTTATCTCTCGTACAATAGCATAATTCATATAAATAAAAAAAATTGATGCAATGCATTAAATTGGCAGTAATGCTTTCAAAACAATTCAAACAGAATAAAAATTTGAAAATCATTAAGGAAACACGCGACTTAATGCAGAATTGACTTCTATCCTTCCCACTTTGGAAGTAAAACATATTTGTTAAATCAATCCAGAGTTAAACATGATTTGATTTTTTTTTTATGTTTTGATGTAATTGTTTATAAACACGTTATATATATATGTTGATATTGTTTATAAACACTGCATACCTCCATGTACTTCCTACCACAAACCTACAGCCGATTAGTGATAGAACGTGAGATAAGTCGAAAATTACTTGTTATGATTATCTGTCTTAACCAGGTAGAGAATGTCAAAATAAAAGGACAGATTGTCGTGAATATGGACAACAAATGTGCCAAGCACCATACACATCATGGGCCAAAAAAAATTGTGAAGAATATTGTGGATTTTGTGGAAGAGGTAAAAGTTCAAAATAATTTTTATATAAAAAAAATATTTAATTTAGAGTGTGCATCTTAATGTTTCCAATTTTAAATTTATAAGAGAAAATAATTAAAAATCTATATTTTTTATAATTATAATAATAATTTAATAACTTATGTTTCAAATTTTAGATTGGAAATGCGTTTATAGTCCTTGGTTTGATTTGACACCTTGCCCAAAAACTTGCAATAACGATGGGAAACTTCAAGTGAGAAAGTACACCTTAGTCCCTCATGACACTCCTCTAGCAGATAATTGTGATAAAAGTTTAGTACGGAGGAAGAAATGTAACAACAGTTATTGTAAGTGATATCAAGCTCATGTAGGATGGGGCCACAATTTATTTTTACTGTTTCGCAATTATCTCCCTTAATACATTGAATCACTTTCCATAAGGCTGCTTTGTACCAAGTTTAGTAAAAATTGTCCAAGTGGCACAAGAACGCATAGTGTAATATCGAAAATTTATCCAATGAGTGATATCCATTGTATGCTGAGATAAACATGTGATAAAATATCATACAGTACAGTATAATATCTTGATACAATGTCACATCATGATACAATACCATATTATGCAAATATATCATATTGTATTATAATGGTCTCATGATGGTGATGCCTCGTCTCGGTAATTTTTTTTTACCTATGTTTTTTCTATATTCATACCTTTTTTTCTTTATTTAAGGCACAACGCCCACTTTAACCACAACTCTTGTGCACGATCCTTTAGTTGACGTAAATCTGGCTCCTATAGTTGCTGGTATTGCTACTGGTGTTGGCGCTGGTGTTGCGGGGGCAACTGCAATAGAAGCAGGCATTGGCGCTGGTGTTGCGGGGGCAACTGCAATAGAAGCAGGCATTGGCGCTGGTGTTGCGGGGGCAACTGCAATAGAAGCAGGCGTTGCGGGAGTAGCAGCTGTAGAGGCAGGCGTGGGCCTTTTAGAATTTCTCCCTCTTTTATTAGGATTTTTCGGGAAAAGAAACGTTAACGAACAAACTACGGCATTAGAAAATCTAGTGTTAGCTAATCTTGAGAATCAAAGTATTAAATAAAATAATTTTTGTTAAAGCTATACACACTATAATTTGCGTCAATTTTGAATAAAGGGGAAAATGTATGTGTTTGATTACTAATAAAAGTTACCTTTATGCTGTTAATTATAATGCTAAATTCGAACACGTAACAAATATATCAAATATTAAACAATAAAAAATATTTATTTTCCTGCCAGGAAAGTAATGCCTCCTCGTGAATATCAATCTATCGATCACGTGATATCGACAGCTAAATTTAGTCTATCATACCAAAACTGGTGAAGGGTCAACATCTTCATAATTGTGATAGTTTCACAAAGGAAAGGCTATTTTCAGTAAAGCATAAATTTGTCCGATATACGAGTACAAACAAAAGAAAAAAATACAAGCCTGTGAGTAGATATGAATACTTCCTTTAAAAAAATGACGTAGACCTGTGTTTTTTCCCTGTGTGCTATTTATAGATCCTATAAGTGTTAATGCAGAAGTAAGGGTATCGTGAATGACAAACGTATTTTACTCATTATACATGTATGTATTTCAAATTAACAACTGTTCAGCATATTAAAAATCAAGTTGGATATTTAATTAGGCAAACAATAACGACCACCTAGTTCTCCGCGGACATGCGCAATGAGGTCGGTTTCGCTCTTCCTTCATCAATATTCATGAAAAGGTATATTTTCCTGACAGGAAAATAAACAATTAAAAATCTATATCTTTGTATTGAGATGGAATTCACCATTGTAATTTACAGATTAAGGATAACTTTTATAAGTAGACAAACACATGCTTTTTCACTGTCGTTCAAAATTGACGTAAACTATAGCGTGTATAGCTTTAATAAAATAAACACGATGTTTATTTTTTTGTTAAAGTAGTCCGAGTATCGCACTACGTCATAATACGGATTTTACAATATTGGTTCGACTTTTACAAAGCGTTTTTGATACCCGGTATTGATTTTGCTCTACATCGCTGTTGTAAACAATAGACCAATCCACACTTTACAAAAGTTATGTCCCTTGGCCGCCATCTTTGGGGAAAAACCCATATATTTCTCACAGTAGCCTTTGTAGTTTAGAGGGTTGTAACTTCGTCATTTGACATTAGAAATCCGTTTCCGCTGTGAATTTTAATTACCCCATGTTGGGGCAACCCACACATCGAAGGAATAAATTAAATTCGAACAGATTTCTTCACAGGACGCCCAAATATTTGGTTGCATAAAGAAGGGAAAAGTTGGTTTTTTCCCTTTTGACCTTTGGGTTGACCCCGCAAAGGGGAACAACTTTTGCAAAGTGTGGATTGGACTATGGCAATAATAAGCAATTAGAACGGTAATAGCGAGCGCAGCTCGCCGGCGCGCAGCGCCGGCGCGAAGCGAGCTCTACCGGCAAGGCGTGTGTGAATAGAAAATTAGGACCAGTTGCACATTCATTCAACGGATTTTTTTGGCGTCAGTAAATCGGACCAGTAATGCCTTGTTTTAATCGTCCCAGTAATTCCCTGTAAATATGATTTCCCATTTCACACTCTCACGAGAACAAGATAAAAGACTATGTACATCATGCATTGTAAATAAAATAATTCCATTACATAAGACTAACAGAGTTGTCGTTCCTTACAGTGACGTCACAATTGATTTCTTGCACATTGATCCCACAGAATTTTTCGGAGTCAGTAAATTTCGACCCACAATGCAATTTATCAATGTCGGACGATCTCACTAGACTTGATTCCTTCTCGCGAGAATCAAAGTAAAACTTTTGAGAAACAGATAAATTGTGTAATTTTAAGAATATCATGCTTTTTAAGTAAACAAAACAGTATATTTCACTTAGTTTTTTTTCAGGGTTTTTTTCAAAGAGACAGACGACACTTGACCGACGTGAACTTTGACGTCACAATAAGGGGAGATTACTCTAAGTAGTTATTGTAAATCTGCTCAAATATAAAAACCAAAATCTTCTCAAAATCTTGCAAAGCTAACGAATGGGGACATCTTTTTATTTTAATAGGAAACAGTTGTAACTTGCTCACATTTATTTTATTCACTATATATTTACAGTAATTTCCAGGAACGTTTTTTAAAAGGGGGCGCAACAGCATCATTAAAAAATATTTACAAGCAAAAATGAAAAAGAAATTCACAAAATCAGGGAAATTCTAATCCGGTTAATGGTGAGTGCGTAGTATGCATTTAGCTCTTTAACTGCTCAATGGTATCTTTATTTTCACATTTATTACATCCTCCGGGGGGGGGGGGGGGGTCCAAAACCATTTTTTATATGATCAGCAATTTTTTTTATACGTAAATTATATTTTTTTTAAACGGGGGGGGGGGGGGGGGGGGTACTCTATGATAAGTCAATTTTTTATATGTAAGTTTAAGAAAAATGTCTGCTGCAAGAAAAGAGGAAATAAACTGCAATAAACATTATGTTAAAATCTTTATTATTCAACAACATTGTATCTGAGATAAATTCTATTTAAAAAAATAAACAATCTTATAAATTATGAATAATGAAAATTTACTAGAAAAAATAGGCATATTTTATATTTTATTTTGCATTCAAATTCATTTACGTTACGTTGATACTTTTATTTTTATTGATTTATCATAATTCATTATTTGATCACATGCTGCGCTCGCCCCAACGGTCGCACCGTAAAACATATTATATGTATTCTATGAGAGATAGAAATGATTAATGTTGAGAAACTCGATTCTGTTAATAAAAGTAAAATGGAAAACAAAGTTTCTGATTAACCAGGATCTCAGGTATGCTTATATCTTCTTTGTTTTGACCCCCCCCCCCCCGAATTTTTCTTTTTCTTTTACTAAAACCGGTTTAAATTTAGAGACAGAAGCTATTTCGAATTTAATCAATCGTCAATTAATTAATGTTTTAAATGATATCTAACATTGTTGACAGATCTAGGCAGAAACTGTAGCAAAATGTGATTTTTACGGATTTTTTCGTCAGGGTCTACTTGGTTTAGAGCTTATAGCGTAAAAAGTAATCCGTCAACATATAATTTATTTTACCAAATAAATCTTTATTCTAAGACGTCAATCTATAGAATAAACACCATGAATTTAAGTTTGAGTCCATAAAATAGTAAAAAAATTACCAAACGTGGTACTAGCATTGCATTTTTTGTATTTATTTTGATACATCAGGTCCATAAAGCGTACTTACTTACAAAAATTTGCGCAAAATTATTCATGAGATATGGCTTAAATAAATATTTATACTCTATTTTGTATGTTCAGTTCTAATTTTCCCAAAATTGGTAATTATTTTTAGGAAAAACGGACGTCTGGCAAATTTCACATTTGTCAATAATTTTCGCAAGGGGGTACACCTGTCTGAGAGGTGATAACAAACAAACTAGCATGTAAACATACATATTTTCTTTTGTATATGTATTGCTAGAATGTATATTTATCATTTAAAGCTAAGCTTTTAATGATTGAGCCCATTTAGTGCCGAGTATAGGACTACCTTAATTCAAGGAAGGGGTGTGTCATGTTTCAAAGTTTAAATATTCAATGTAAATCTAATTTAGGTTTATCTCCTCTCAAGGTAAGACGGAGGAAGCGCGGGCTTGTTAATTAGGCGGAAAAACTCATGACTAAAATTAAAGCTGACATGAATTCATAAATACGCATTATTTCCCTTTTATCTCCGACTACCGCCATATTAGTTGTCGATTTCTGTTGTTCTGTTCATCTCTAAACACCCTCTATATAAGGCCGAGAGCACTATTTATGCTTTACTGCATTCGGGTATTTCATTCCCCCGAACACGTTACCTTGGACGAACAGACTTGTCGAAACGCGTTTTGAACAAAAATGATGTGACAACCACTGCACTGGTACACACCATACAACCGCTTTGAATCATTTCATTCAAGTGCCGTGTGATAAATTCAAAATTGTTTGTTTAACTGGACAGCAGACGTTCACTGAGGAAAGAAATGTTCTTTATTATCAATCTTAAACAAATATTTATCTCATAATATTTGGTTTAAAATAGAGCTATATAGTTGCTCTTTTATGACCAGTCTTAAGCTTGTTTTTTAAAAAGCATTGTTACATGAAGAGTTTTGAGCCATTTTCTAATGCAATTTTAGGGGCAAAATGCAATTTTCGAAGTTTGGACACTACACAAACTAAAACGGCGGGTGCAATCGAAAAAAGCATTATCAGAATATTAGCCTGTTATCTAAGCTTTAAATTGATATTCGCAAAAGTTTCTATATAATTCATTTCACTAGCTGTTAAAAAAATGATACGTTCGAAGTCCGTTGTCCTTGCAATTGCCACAATGATCAATTAAAAAGTTGTATGATGATACATTCAAAAGTAATTATGACTAAACGTTTAATGAAATAGTTCTTTAAGTATTAATTTTCGGTGTTTTTGACAAATAACACACAAATACTATAGCGTTTCAAAAGAAAATTAAACGTTTAATACACCTTTAATCACCGTATTAATTGAGCGACAAATTTATATTTAAACAATAATATGCTTTCGTTGGAGATTGATCGGGGATATGAAGGTGGCGACATTGCAGAGAATATACCTATAGCACGCGTTAGTGGTTATGAATTTTTTTTCTGCGATAATCGCTACCTTCATAATCTGCATGAATTATTTAAGAAAGAATTTTGTTAATTTTGTTAATATTTTCATCATTCTTTTAACAAATTAATAAATTGATCGTGAAAAGTAAGAGTATCATTATGAGTGTACAATCAATTTCCGTAAGAAATAGATGGAATCATACTTGGTGGATGTAAAATATTATACAATAAAATGCAACACAAATACTTCTCAATAACCTGATTAATGTATGCATTCTTTCTTTAGTTAACAAAGCTATAAACGTACTGAGTACAATGAACTGCTGTATTTTTACTTGTTTAATTGATTTAGAGTCTAACAAAGGTGGAATAACACACCTCGATAAAGTCACTCAAATTAACAGTGAGTTATTTGATTATAAAAGAAATATTGATAAATAAACTAAGACCTAAGCAAAACATTTGCGGTTTGTGGAATAAAAAATGAATATCTTAAAAATTCAAATAAGTAAGCAACAACAAAAACCCCTGCGGGGTTTTGACTCGGGGTGTACCGATCAAAAGCCCGAAACTTTAAAAATACGTTATATTGTTTCGTTCAAAGGTCAACCTTTCTGTGGTGATATGTCATTCCACTTTAATTCCAGATCCTAATTTTAAAAGCAAATAAAAAAAAGCTTGTGGCAAATTTGAGAATTGTTTTATGTTGATTTGAATAATGCAAATTTAATGTCTGGAAAAACTAGTACCTTCTCATGTACAGATTTACTAAGATGTCATAATTATTAAATCTAAATAAAATCAGATTCTCTGTCCGCTCCTTATTTTTCTATTGTCGCTACACATTGTAATACCAATTGCAATAGGTCACTTAGGTGACCCATCACCTCCAGGGTACATCTCTAAAAAAAAATCGAGTCAAATGTCTACTCATAGAAAACCCATATTTGATCTCTCGTCATAAATGTAAAGTAAATGTTAAAATAAGCAATTCTCAGCCCAAAAAAGACTGGGAATTACTGAGAATTAAGAACGGACGGGAAGCGGTGATCCTAGGCCATTTTCATCTAAAGTATGCCTTTATTGCTTTATGCTCCTTTATCGTTTTCAAAGCTGTTGTGGAAAAAAAAAATATCGCACATCAACCTGGATATACGTTAAACATTCAAAACTTCTTTGTAATTTCGTATTTTTATAGCAATTTAAAAAAGAAATACTTACATTGTCAATTTACTTGGGGCAATATTTCACATAATTCTTTCACCCCATAGAATTATCTCCCTTATCCGATGGGCATACATGTTCTACCTTATTTTTTCCTCATTGTCCCCCATCCCCGCCACCCATCTCCCTTCAACACAGAATCCAGCTGTTCATTTCATTTATTTGCCTCTATATCACATATACCATGATATGACATGATTTTTTAACAACATTTCAAAAACATTCATATAATTTTCTTAATAGAATCAAATCAAGCAACATGTCATTAAATAAATATCACAAAACGGTCTGCACATCTAACTATATTACCCCCCCCCCCCCCCCCCCCCAAATCAAATCAATTGTAAACGCATACTATGCCCAAACATTTCTTTTATAAACAACACATATCCAACTCTCCATTAACATTGCATTGCGTCTCAAATTAATTACAGAAATAAAAAAAAAATTACAGTAAATAAATGCAAGATGTCAGTGCTTTATCAGTCCTTTCATAGACATATCAGGATGAAATAATAATCCATAGACAACATACATAAGTTCTGTATGATACTATTGTAATAAATGCATAATAAATATAATAACACATGTACAACATACTGTATGAAAACTGACGACTCATAAACAGAAGTAGAAGGGACAAAATATCTGATCACAGCCCCAACTCTTATTACAGACAAGGATGACCTTAATGTTTATTTACATTACATGGTACAATGTAGATGTTCAGTGAATATACAGTGTATTTCAGACTGACTACTGTACATCCAAACCATTGTCTTCTGGAGATCGGATTGCTTTCATTAAACTAACATTATCTCATACTATGAAAATAAAATTTGGAAGATAAAACTAATAATATTCTTAGGAAACTTTACATTTTTAATATTTATATCAGGATTGCATATTACAACACATAGACATGTATGTATGAAAAACATAGCATGGAAAAAACATTGTGTATGCACCAGAAACAAGCATAAACTCTGGTTGCTCAATAAATGTTCAAAACTTAGGCTTCTTTTTACAAGATTTATCACATATCATCCCTTTGGTAAAATATATTTTTCAACCATACTACACCAAATATTTATAAACAGTATTAATTTTCAAGTTTGGTGCAACTCATTTAGTGAACAGGTTTAGGTTTCAACAAAGCACAGATTTCAAAGCAACATTCAGTGCAAATGAACTTCCAGTGTTAACATTATTTAGTGCATAGTTTATAGTAGATGCCTTACACAAAGTTTCATAAACATAAGACTTACATGTAACAAGAACACAATTCAGTTTCATTGGTTCAGGAAATAACCAGTTCAGTTCAGTTCTTGCTTTCTCATGGTTAGTTCAAAATGAATCACTGAACTGAGTAGGTGATCTGTGTAAAATAAATTGATCTGTTAAATCACATTCTGCTTCATTTCCTCTTTAAGATGCACCATGAAAACACATCTTAGTTTATGCACTTGTTGTTTATGCACTTGTTCAGTTTAAATCATTAAAATGAATGTTAATAACATGTATACATGTACTGCAGATCTGTTCCATTCATTAAAAGAAACATATACATGTAATAAAACATGTACTAAAGTCATTTAGTTCACTTAAGTTCATGACCATTTTCATTACAAGCACATGTTCACAACATGAACACCTTCCATGTTCAGACAGAGTGTTCAGGTTCAGATGAGTTCAGATCACGCCTCGCCCTGGCCTTACTCAGGAGGCTGAGAGGGAGAACAGGAGGATGCGCGAGGCGTTGAAGTACATGTTGGAGGCGTGGTAGACCAGTGACCAGACGTACGGGATGAAGAACTCCTCCGGCGACTCCTCCTCCACGTACTTAAACTTCAAGTCCGGGAATTTCTGAAAGTCATCAAAACATGTCAGTTTAATATTGTCCACTGATAAAACTGAATGATTTTGTACAGATTTTTCTTAAGACAGAGTTTCTGCATGTGAATGCAGTTAATTGTACATTAATATGAACTCCTACTATAACATGATAAAACATAATGGTTTGCATTGATTGAACAACAACACAGTTATGCACTTGAATGTACGCACGTCTCAAAAAACTTGCTATACTTCTACTGAACTTTACAGCATGTAAACCAACTAAAGAACTTTGTTCATTCCTTATCGCTTTATTGACATTGGATATCTTAACCTTGCTGTATAACATGTACACCGTGTTTATTCTTGAGCCTTATCTGTTTGTTGTCCTACCTTAAGCTTGTCCCTCCTGAACTGTACAGAGCCCTCTTTAATGACCTCCAGGACTTCCGAGGGGGACATGTTACTTCCCTTGCCGTGCTCCTCAACCCGGGCAGAGAAGAAAGAGAGAACCTACAGACAACAAGACCCAACATTGTAATTCCTGTTCATAAGTTTGATGTCAATATCCACTGAAGAAATTGCTTAAGATTTTACTTCCACTAACTTCAGCTGTTTCACTTTGTACCTAATTACAGATTGTTTTAGAAACATTTTAACAAGACCTTGGACTTTCAGTAGGACGTAGCTATCTAGTACTTGCGTAAAAACAAGTTAAAAATGACGCGTTTTCAAGTGAAATATGCACCGATTGCCTTGTCTTAGCTCAAAAGCAAGAAAAATCTTGTTGATTTCAGAGAGCAATGGCTGAGTGGCCAACAATGAGATAGACAGGCCTACGTCACATTGCTGTTTAACACAACTACCCAAAGTTCAAGCTCTTGTTAAAATGGTTCTAATGGATATAAATTTGGCATTTTTGAAAGATTGAAATATATATATACCGGTACTTATTATTTTGATTAATTTTTTGATGAAGTTTCTTAACTGCTTCAAAATTCACAAGTTTAATTGTGACAGCTTTAATTTTGACATTAACCACAAAGCTCAACCTAAATGAGTAAATTTCTATGCACAAGCTTAGTGTTTCCATCTAATGAATTAAAGCAACATGAGCTGTATTTTTGAGAATTTTATTTTGCTGCAAAATCCTGCTAGTATGATAAGTCTGCATGTAAATTAAACTCTTATGATAAATAAGATTTAAAAGAATCATTATTTTTCGTCAGAGTAAAGATTTCTCCTCTAAGGAATATATAGCAGATCGATTTTTGTACAGGATGACAATATTTCAGTTTTGCTTCATTTAAGGCTTCTTTACGGCTTTTCCAATAAAAATGTGGCTAACAGAACTTTAAAAACCATGATATTTTCGTAATTTTAGTAGAAAAAAACATTTTTCGTAAAAAAAAATTCAGCATAAAAATTGCAGCTCATATTGCTTTAACAGTTGACTCTCTCTCTCTTTCTCTTTCTCTCTCTCTCTCTTACAATGTCTATATTCTGTAGGATGTCCTGGAACGTGGGGTGTGTTTTGAAGGAGTTGAACAGCTCCCTCTGGTAGAGCAGGGAGTAGATGAGGTGGGGGTTGTGGTGGAGTGAGGCGGCCAGGCACGAGTTGAGGATCTCCAGCACCATCCTCAGCACCTCCTCCAGCACCGCCAGGTCCGCCATCTGAAAAACAACACACTCATCGTGTTAACACTCTGTAATGAGCATGCAAATTCTACATACTGTAGATTCCTAATTAAACGCGAGGAATTGATATCAGCGTAAAATTGCAGGAAGCACCCTTTGCAGATTTAAAAATTTTGCAATTATTTTTTGAGAGTTAAAAACAATAAGGAGAAGGAAAAAAAGTTCAGCGTGCACGATTTTTTGTTCTCGTGATTTGATGCAAAACAGTGGGATCATGGAATAAAGTACATGTACTCACATAAAATAAGGAATTTACAGTATACAATGTATATACACAGAACATACAAGCACATTATTATTACACATGAAGACATAAAAGATGTATCTACTGCAATAAATTGAACAAGAGTTTTTGACTTTCAATGAATAGGTATATCTAACAGCAATACCATTGAACAGAAGGATAAAATATCGTTTTTCCATTCAGTGATAGATAGTAAAATTCAAATAAGTAGTCTTAATATGTAAAATTTTGCTTTGAAGTAATCAAATCTTTCTGCATTAGTCGTACACTCTACATGCTACATTACTGTGTTCTGTACATACAAGGTTTTGTTCCGACGGATCCTCGTTATCCGTTTCTGTGACCGCTGACTCTCGGATTTGATCCACAACCCGTGCATGCTTTTTGCTCAGTTGAGAAAATAAACTGCAAATATGGAAAATTAAATTTTGAAATTAAATTTCTAAATATCATATTATTTTACATGTACATTTTATGCATTTGTTAGTATTTAATCAAAAGTACTGTTGAGAAAAGTTCAGCTTCTTTTTAAGTATAAGATACCGGTATATACACTATATTTGTCTATAATACTCTCTATTGGCAGGTTATGTGTTGTACACATGTAGCTGATAAGAATAATATTTTAAACAAAATTCTGAAGATTGTTCCATGTAATTATAAATATTTCTATGAAAATGCATAAGAAGAAAATGAAAATGTGGTTTGAAGATGACAATTCCAAGCATAATTTATTACACATATTAGTGATAATGTTTCGGTAGAAAAGATGTGCAAGTTACTCTGTAAATGGATGAACATTTTTGAAAACATTTTCATAATTAAGAAAGCTTATTAATCTTACTCATGAAAATCTCCATTGTAAGTTTTTTTAAAGTCTATTTTTTTCATTTTCATGATGAAATATTGGACAAAACAAAAGCCTTTAGACCACAGAACAATGATTTCAATGTGGTGGTCTTAATTAACCATTGTCAATGCTTCATTTGGAGGTAAGAACAAACACTAACTTAACTAAAGAAAGTGACATCAGTGAAGTCTTACTTGCCAATGAATAGTGACATCATCAGTCTTACTGACCAATCAAAAGTGAAAACACAAACCCTACCTGACCATTCTCTGGGCCACATAAGGATGGAGACCTGTGAATTGTGCAGACATGTTGGCCAGAGCTGCCAGGCAGTTTGTGTGGAGATATTTGTCCTGGAAAAAGCAAGCACAGCTTCCATATACATGCATATAAAACAATTAGAGCCTTCTCCAAATTAATATTTACAAACTACCAGTTCAGAATAAGGATCTTTCCAAACAGATTTATTACAACATCATTAACTCCAAACCTTTGTGCGAATATTAGGTATCTGTAAGTTACATAATGTAACTTAATTTAAAAATAACCTTTATTGGAATACTTTTTTAATATTTACAAATCAATAAAAAGTTTTAACCGAGATTTAAAAAATAAATAAAAATGAAATTGAAAAACACTGACCCTCATTCGAGTGATATTATACTGAATAGTACGGATAACGACTAGAATTAGCAGCCCTCCAAGGGAGATCTCAGAGATAGGCCTTTCCTTGAACCAGGGTATGTTCTTTAGTGTCTACAATAAGATAGGTGCATCAAATAATACAGATGACACTGTCATTGCAATTGCAGTATATTTTTCTTACCTAGTAAATATCACAAAAAATTATGAATTTTCAAAACAAAGGTTAAAGCAATGGAAGAATAATACTGCTAATAGCATAATTTTTTAGCAATAAATCAATGACCAGGTAAAAGGCACTTTGTTCAACACTTACAATTTCCTGAATTGCTTTGTTTAACACTTAAAATTTCCTGAACTGCTTTGTTGAACACTTACAATTTCATGAACTGCTTTGTTGAACACATCATCTTCACTGAGGATGAGTAGGATGATGAGAGCCATGTAGATGTGGTGAGAGTTCTTGTCCTGGGCATTATACAGAATCTTCAACAGGGGCATCACCTACAACAGACAAATACATTACTGGGACATCACCTCCACACATTACCTAACATATATCATTTATCAAACACTGCAAGTGTACAAACATAGAAACTGTGAAGATATTGGGTTGATTTGTTTTAAGTTAAATTCTTTGTGCTTTACTCTACATTACATGCACATATATCTTTGACAATGACATAAATGACATTTGTAAGATTACCATCATTCATGTTTGTGTTGAGAATGATATCATAGGACAGAGAGAGAGAGAGAGAGAGAGAGAGAGAGAGAGAGAGAGAGAGAGAGAGAGAGAGAGACACACACACAGAAGTAAGCCCCTAACAAACAAAGCAAGAACACCCACTAGCTGATCAATGTTGGTTCTGGAGAATATGAACGCCTTGACACCACTGTTCCTGTGAATCAACAGATACAGGAGAAGAGTCGTTTGATCGTCTCTCAGCGTAGAACACAGGGCACTGAACAGTAGGTTGTAGTCCATCTTGAATGTGGCAGCCACCTGGCTAACCGATGATTCCTCTAAACAGAAAAGAGATTGACATAATGTTGATCAATATTCTTGATAAACTTGTGACAAGAACACGTTAACATAAGTGATTTAATTTGTGTGTACACATATACTTTAATTACAAAGCCTCAGTTAATTTAGCCTATTGCTATTTTTTGCCATGTTAGGCTGAAAGCCTGAAACAATTCTATATATCATCACAAATTAATACTAAACTTAGAATTACTAAAGTAAGAAGGGAAAACATTTTAATCTTGAAAAAAAAACCCAATACAACAAATCCAGGAAAGTCTGAACATGAATGATACAGTATTAAACTATTGTTTTAATTGTATGATTGACCCTTTTCACCATTCAACAGACGGAATATTTGATGGTACTACTTACCATGGATATTTGTGAAGGAGAACAAGGCCTCTCTGTATGGATTGCTGACTCCCCTCTCACCGGTGCAATGATTAGTCAGCACCAAAAGAAACAGCAGGCTCTGATTGGCTAATAGAGTCTCTTGGAACTCCTCTTCCTTCTTCTCTGTTTTAGCACCCATACCAAGTGTCATGACAGACCAAAGACTAGCTAAAGGTGCAAATAATAGACTCATCAGATACAGTTTATATAAACATTTACTAATGTCAAAAACACTTGATTTCTTCTCCCATAGCTAGCAAGAGTTAACATTTCAACGTCTACATAGAATATATGTATCTGCATTGCATAACACCTATTTAATAAGTGGATATCTCCATTGTGTCCATAGTGACTATCTAGTTGATATTCCACGATGACTATCTAGTTGATCATCTTCGCTAGCCAAGGGTTTTCGGTCCACTTTGCTCCCCATAAACCCTTGGCGGATTTCATTACGAAAACTCGGTGACAAGATCTGTTTTATGATTGGTTGCAGCTGCGAATAGCTGATCCAATCGCAGTGCTTGTAAATAGTACACATGTGTGATCTTTGGTAAAACATTCGGTGCTTTTAACAAATTGAGACACAAGGTCTCGAGTACAGTGCCTCCCCAACGATGATCTAACCAGATCGTTTTAAACACCTATATATTTTACTGGGATTGACCATAGTTCTACAAACTTGTCAAGGCTCGCTTGATAGCATGGGAAGTAAACATGGCGTCCATTGGCGAATGTAGAAGTTGCCTATCCCGTTAGTATATACGTTCCTGCTTATGTTTATTGCTTTTAAAGGTTCAGTGAGCTCTGTTTTATTTAATTTCTTTGGTCCGCAATATTCACAACAACGATACCTGATTTTATGGCATGAAAGTTTTCATATAAATCGGCGACTTTTTCACTCCCGGCACAGGTCCTTACAAAACACTATGAATAAAACATTCCGTGCTTTCCCTAGGTTATAACTGAATTCGTATTTAATAGCATCGTTAATTATGTTCCGATATTCGGTAGTCAACATGTTTTCAAGCTGTATTAATGCCGTAGTGTGTATATAACCTGTTGTTTAATTCGCTTAAAATGTAAATATGCAAGGGGCGCAACTCAAGTTGCTCGCTAGATAGCGCTACCACATCACCGAGTTTTCGTAATGAAATCCGCCAAGGGTTTATGGGGAGCAAAGTGAACCGAAAACCCTTGGCTAGCGAAGATGCTAGTTGATATTCCACAGTGACTACCTAGCTGATATTCCACAGTGACTACCTAGCTGATATTCCACAGTGACTACCTAGTTGATATACCAGTGACTACTTAGTTGATATACCATAGTGACTACCTAGTTGATATTCCACAGTGACTACCTAGTTGATATACCAGTGACTACTTAGTTGATATACCATAGTGACTACCTAGTTGATATTCCACAGTGACTACCTAGTTGATATTCCACAGTGACTACTTAGTTGATATACCACAGTGACTACCTAGTTGATATACCACAGAGACTACCTAGTTGATATACCACAGAGACTACCTAGTTGATATTCCACAGTGACTACCTAGTTGATATACCAGTGACTACTTAGTTGATATACCACAGAGACTACCTAGTTGATATTCCACAGTGACTACCTAGTTGATATACCAGTGACTACTTAGTTGATATACCATAGTGACTACCTAGTTGATATTCCACAGTGACTACCTAGTTGATATTCCACAGTGACTACTTAGTTGATATACCACAGTGACTACCTAGTTGATATACCACAGAGACTACCTAGTTGATATTCCACAGTGACTACCTATAGCTAGTTGATACTCCACAGTGACTACCTATAGCTAGTTGATATTCCACAGTGACTACCTATAGCTAGATGATATTTCACAGTGACTACCTAGTTGACATACAAACACAGAGTAAATCTGTATCTCACCTGCGACACTGGCCACCATGCTGTTCATGTCGGAGGATTGTCTGTACAACTCCGGCGGACACTTCTCCTGGTTACAGAAGTTCCTCAGTAAAACCTTAACTAGGACACAAGCATGAATTGAACTACAAAAAAAAAATTATTTATAATAATGTAAGGAATAAAAAAAAACAGTACAATGAGCATTCCATTCAAATAATCTTTAAAGAATAAATTACTTTTGAGCAACGCATGAAAATTAATATATTGATGCTTCCTGTTCACGTATTTCTGCTACATGTGTGCACATGTACAAAACTTACTGATATCTTTACACAGGATACATGGATAAGTGTCCATGCATTTTATATATTTGATATATATTCATATACATGTAATGCTGATACATATAGTTCTTGTACAGGTAAACAGTTGGGGGGCATTGGGTGTAGAGGACACCTACCATCGTCCCTGCATCATGATTTGGTAGACTGTGAACTTGTGAGCCGGCTGGGGCTGAAACATCTGTATAGACATCAACACCAACAGAGTGTTGAGAGCCTCTAAATGGAGGGCATATGTAAAATTCCTGAAAATTTACAGTAAATATATGTATCACAAATAAGGGACTTTCTATGATAAAGTAATGTTTTGCACAAATCCTCAAAATTTCTGTACATTTTGAAAGAAAATATAATTAAATGGAATAAATTCAATTGTATCTAATCTTATACTCATACAAAATGGTTTGAAACAATTTTATTCTTTTTAATAATCAGCTTCTTAAAACCAACAGAAGACTTGCTTCCAAATGCTCAAAAACATTTGCATTGGAGGGATAGGGAATATTGCTGACTACTCGGCTCGGCTGAACAGGCCTTTCACTTATAAACTCAAACTGTCGAAATCCAGGTTACACTTGTACAAATTCTAAATCTGTTTAATGTACACGTAATTTAGAAACAAAAATTTTATTCTTACAAAATGGAGGCACACAGGGTCTTAAAGAATATGGTCTCATAATCAAGACACACTGACTAATAGATGTCTTGACTTGAATAAAAGTTCAAAATAAGTTCACATGCACTTACATGACAGGAACATCAACCAACATTTCCACCAGAGAATTCATAAGCTCTTCCAGTAAAGGACCCATTTCTTCCGGGTCTTTGTAGCCTTTTTAAAAAACCCCAATTATTTAACTATTAATACATGTACTAGATGCACTATGTATTTAACAACATATTGGTTGTAATACTACTGGCTGTCACAGGTGGTGAAAAGTCAAGTCTCAACCGGGACTCGAACCCAGGGCCTCTGGCATACCGTGCCAGCGCTCTAACCATGGAGCTATTGAGAACTGATATATTGACTGACAGTCACACACCTGTTAACCTGGTGACATGGCTATAACTAAGACTATTTAATGATGCTTTCTGTATTTGAGTTCACTTGAATGATGTACAGTGCGTTGTAACCTGACCCACCTCCCATTTCCCTGGGCTTGGCTTCAAACTGCTGTAGGATGAGTTCCTCACTCAGGTGTTCCACAAAGTATTTACTGAGCGACCGGATAATGAACAGTGCATTGTAGGTCTGCCAGGTAAAGATGTTGCTGAAAGAGAGACAAGTGACAAGCTGCTTCTCTACATTTATAGCATTTACAGTGTACAAACTTCAAATGCATTGATGATTTAAAAAATCGTTTTATCCTATTCGGTGCTTCAGTCATTGAATTTTTATGATACAATTTTCCTTCAACAAGTCTGACCATTTCAGTCTCAATTACAAGTGGATGATGTTTTTGTATCCGAGATAACATTCACTGAGTCACTGTTTCACAGTTACATGTATTTGATGGTTTTCCCATCATCCCTCCACCAGAAATGACCTACTTACTCTTCACATTGGACAGAAGCTTTGAGTTCCGTGGCCCGCACCAAGAAGTTGCGGATCAGGGCCCCAAAATTTCCACTCTTACAGTTGTTGATGGCCACTCCTTTACAAATGCTAGAAGTGGACTCCTCCAGTAGTTTTCCATCTGAACTGAATAAGCAACAACAAATGCTTAAAGGCAAAGCCAGAAAAATAGTAGTTTAAAGGTATAATAAAAAATATCAGTTTACAATCACATTTAATAAAACCCACAGTGATAAGTATGTAATAACTACCCCCCAAAAAATACTTCACAGGCATATAAAAAGAAAAATTCAAATTTTGTATACATTCATTACCAGAAAATATAATGCATTTTTTTTAAAACACATACATATGAAACTTGTAAAAAACTAAGTAACAATGATTATCGGTGACAAAAAAAGATCACTTTCATTTTCCAAACAAAATATATCATAATATACCATGTTGTTTGGCAGGTAACTATTCAGTCACAAAAGATGATTGTTATAAACACGTAGCCTACCTGTTGATTGGAATGAGAAAAGAGAAGGAGAGAAGTTGATTCCAGTAAGGATCTATCGGGTTTATGGGCTCCGGGGAAGACAGTCGCTTCAAATATTCATTTGTAGAAAGTTCATTAAAACTGCTGCTATTGGCTCCCATGATCTGTAAAATATCAGTAGAGTATTGCACTACATAAGTATATAGAGCAAATTCTAGCTATAATATCTCTCTATGTTGAACATGCAGCCAGTTACTTAGAATAATAACAATTGAATAAGGTCATTTAGTATATTTAGTTCTATTGAAAGTTTAAATTGTTTAAATTTAATCTGCAATGACATTTTCCAAATTATGCAGTTTGTTCATCTAAACAAAAAGAAACTATGGTCCAGGTTGCATTAGAGACTGTACAAAAGACCACCGAGGTAAATTAATCATCTAATGTATGAAAAACGTCTTGAAATTTTCATATTTTAATGAAATACCCTTCTATTGATTCAGGTTACAATACAGTTATTTTTTTAAAGAGTTTAAAGTGATTTCCCATTGCAAACAACATGAAAAGTGCCTGGATGATAATATTGAAAAATTAAGTAAAAAATACAGAGATTTGTTTTCACTCATGTCAACTTCTCCGAGTGAAGATGGAGGAAGTGTGAAAGAGGAAAACATATAACTGATGCCTTGTCTCATTATTACATGTAAATGTTCTATGATGAATTTTTGAGAAAAGCAACAAAAATTAATGTGAACCTCAGCCAATAACAAATTGTCAGAAAATTATCTATCATGTGACTATAGACCTAAAAGCAATGACTTGGTAACTCAAACAGTTCTAATGCCTACAATGTAGGGATGGGACGAACCACCGATGCACTGGTGCATCACGGTATTTATTTCGATGATATTTGGATCGATACATTTACCATTAATACAACGATACCTAAGCGAACTTTTTTTTATTTTCCAAAAATATCCAAGCTTCATATATCGGCTATTTTTAGTCCGAGCGCCTAATATGAAAGTACAAAGATAGCGGAAAACTGCGTAAAGTTGTCAAAACTGTTTGGAAGCTAAATCTGGAGTGTGGAAAACTTTTGGATTACTTGTTTATGAAAAAGTAGTGTATATGAGACTAAAATAATTTTTAAATTGTGCAATGCTCATTTTAAATATATCAAAATAACTTTGGACATGCGGTAATACATCAAGAGATTGAATAAATATTTAACCCTTATTCATGTTTTCATTTAGTTGCAATGTATCATACTTGTCAACTGACCCGATTTCGTCGGGTCACACCCGATTTTTCAACCCTTCACCCGATTATTTTTTATGACCCGGCGGGTCATGCTTTTCACCCGATTTTTGTCGAACAACCCGAAAATCTCCCGATTTCCGGATTTGGTTCGTAAATTACGTTGCGCGTTTGACTTCCAGTTATGAACCCAAGCTGAGCTTGGATTTACGTAACGCGTAAACAATGCCGATGGCTATAACAGACACATTAAGTGTAATTATTATCGTGAGTTGTTTTGACTAAGCGAAGGTTTAAATCATTAAGTGTGATGGCTTCCAATAAGAAAAGGTCTTCATCGGGGCCAGCGGAATCAAAACCAACAAAAAGAAAACGATATTTTTGTACCTATAACATATCTTAGAAAATGAATTTCCATAGGTAAAACAAAGTAATCGAGTACAAAACGAGGCTTTTGTTTTCTATGAAACGCACATTTGAATATTGAATTTTGTGCCCAAAATGATCTGACTAAACATTCAGACTAAAAAAACGCTAAGTCATGTATAGAATGCTTTTTAATACACAAAAGTCTTCCAAGTCACTTACAACTTTCATGCCATCATTTACGGAGTTCAAAAGCAAGGTTAATGTAGCAGAAACTCTTTTTGCATTTTTATTTAGCTGAACACAACCTACCATTTTTTGTGTCAGATCACTTTACAAAATTCAAAATCAGCAACTGTTAGTTAAAATGCTTCTTTGCAATAAAGTATTACACATAAGTTTTAACACATATTTCTATTGTATATACCCATGAAACGCATGGTAAATATGTCGTGAATGTCGTTACGCGCTATGACCAGATTTTTTACTTTCCAAATCTGGTCATGACCAGATTTTCACATGTTGGAGGTTGGCAAGTATGATGTATCGTGATATGTATCGTATCGCATCTCATGTATCGTGATATGTACTGAATCGGCTAAGTACAGTATCGTCCCAGCCCTACTACAATGTTCACAGAGCCTTTAATTACTGAGTTTTCACTTGAAGAAATAAGACATCTAATATACCAGGGACTTTGTATGCTATGACTTACCGCTGTCAAGCTCCTGATACACTCAGACTCACGTTGCTCGGATATTATCAATTATCAACAACAGCATGGCTTTGAGAAAATCCGAGAACCTGAAAAACATAACAGGAGTTCGTTACCACAATTGTATTAAGCATATATTCTGTTTCGATCATTAAATTATCATCTGAACATCATAAACAGAGACTGCAATTCGAATTGCCTTTAACGTTTAACAACACTTATTATTGTAACGCAGTTTAAAAAAAAAGAAAATCAGAACTGTTGCAACATGCATAGCGAATAGGACTGATCCGAATACAAAGAGAACTTGATTTTTCAACCCTAGTTCAAATACCTCACAAGAAACGATAGTCACATTTGCTAAGTTGGCATCTAAAATTACTTGTGTCGTCAAACCGGAAGTCAGGTTGTCTCCACGTCGCAGTCGAAAAGAGAAGAAAAATTGACTCCGGATATATTTGGAAAGGAGAGAGAGAGAGAGAGAGAGAGAGAGAGAGAGAGAGAGAGAGAGAGAGAGAGAGAGAGAGAGAGAGAGATAGAATGTATTTTATTGGCCTATATATAGTGCCCTTACTCAATAGTAATAATTATATTTACATGTACAGTGTATATATAACATGTAATACTATATAGAGGTTCAGATTTTTGTAAAACACTAACTTTCTTTATAGGAATGTTGCCTATACATATACGACCCTATTCTATTTGAATATCAACAAAATATACATATGCGCGGATCCAAAGAAAAACTCAAGAGGGGTGGGGGTGAGGCTTGTTTTCGGTATTTTTTTTCTCTGTTTATCAAATAAGTTACATGTTTTTGACCGACCCCTCAAGACCCGCACATGAAACAGGTTTCTATGGAATCCGTTTGGTCCTAGGTGAACAAAAATATGTAATATCTACACTCTTTCTCAAGACATTCACATTTTGCAATCATTCAATGATTATTAATTCTTCAAGGTTCAATTAAACGATCTTCAAGATGAAAAAAATCCAATACGTCCCATCAGAGACATAAATAACGTATTTATGTCTATGGTCCCATGGAAACATCCATGCATTCTCTATATACAGCTTATAATTAGCTTATCGAGAATTTACGGAGATTTTGCAAGTACCCGGACGATAACGTTGAAAAACTGTGCGTGGTGTTCAAAGCACCACCGAAAGGAGAAACTCAACCCAAAAATCTTTACAATCAAAAAAAAAAAAATACATCTTTTCAAAAATCGTTATGTTTATAGGCCACGCCAATTTAATTTCTTGTTCGTCGGACCCCGCTCGCTCGTATTTAAATAAAACTATACAAAAATAACATTAATTTTCCGCATCCAGAAATTCTGCGCTGTTTTCTAATCTATTTCCACTCTATTTTTCGCATTTTAGATCGTTTTAATTTATAAATCAGAAACAAGTAGAAGAAATATAACCGTCTGCTCAAATCTATTTGTGTACCGTCTAAAATTTTCGCTGCAAAAACATACATGTGATTACATTAAATATTTTGATCAGTCAAAATTGACAATTAATTAAGACTCTTCCCTTAAGTACATGTCGGGACAAAATCAAATTCATTCAACGTATATTTATCTTTTATGTAGATCTCAAGTTCTATTCGAGTATAAATTCTTGTTTATGTTTGTAGCAGGGTTATACAAGTTTTAGGTGAGAACAATCAGAGAAATGGTAATTCTGATCACTATAGTATTCTGTGACATTTCCCAACCCATCTAGCAACCACGTACAATAAACATGCAGCGAAGCACACACTGCAGCCACCATAGTCAGTGAGACATTTGGTTCATGATGAATTTTAACGAGTCCGAGTACTATGGCCCGCCAAATTAAAAAAAGATGAGCTAAACATATAGTTTCACAGTTGATAAACTAGGTTTACGAACCGTAAACTATATATACTGGTAGTTCACGATTTTTTTAAATTCAAAAATACTATTGGAAGTGGCGCTATGGCGATGTCAAACCAATAAATTTCAGGAGTTAGATCACATTTTAGTTATAAAAATTGTGTCTTGAACTGTGATGAATAGTGGTCTGAAGAGAAAATATTCCATCTGTCAGGCGAGACACACCAAAAACAAAAGTTGTTATATTGCTCTTTAGACAATGGTCTATCGATCATTTGGTACGTATGGAACTCTATCTTAAGTGGGTGCAAAAATGCTACCTTGGTACTGGCATAAATATCTGGCACAGTGTTATAGATTCACTTCTATAAACCTACATTCGTTAAGTATACTTAAGAGTTGTTAATCAAAGTTTCGCAATAGTGAAACGATATTTATTAGATAAACTATGTTTTGCAATCGCAAATAGCTGTTTTCAGTGTTGATATAGTTTTACACTTCTGAAACATAGATGATTGGGTTAACTATGGTTTACAGAATGATGTGAAATATAGTTTTACGTCGTTAACTGTAGTATTCTGTCCGTAAACTACAGTTTACAATTTATAAAACCGAGGAAAAAAGAATGATTAGCTCATTTGTTTGAGGCGACGATGGATTTAAAAAAAAAGAATCTATTGACAGAACATTAAGAGAAACGTATCAGCATTTTTAAAGTGTTATGTTGTTAAAAAATTAATTTCATAAGCATTTTATTTTAAATTTCCCCATTTGATGACTTTTTACAGTCTAGTTTTCATATATTTGAAAGAAAAATAAACCTCTACGGCAGAAATTCAAACAATGTGGAGAAATGTGAAAAATTAACGTTTTTCCAACAAACTCCATTAGGAATCCATAGTAAAAATTGAGACTTTCGAGGCGCCCCCCTAGAAAATCGGGGTGGTAAATAATTTTTTTTATTGTTATAGAAGTTAACATACATGCAAGAAATTTCTTGCTTTCCTGTTATGTTAACTCAAATTTAACAGCATGACATTGCCTTTTATTTTGCAAAGGTCTATATTTAAGAAATACAATGTGTCTTTAATTATTACATGTACTATATAGTATAAAGAAATTAAAGAAATTTGAACACGAGAACATTTTCTGGAGAGTTTATAAACAGTTGTTTTGTCTTGGAGTTATATATGACGTAATCTGGACTCCAAATCTCGTTTTCATCGGTCAGAAGCACGCGAGACTCTCGACCATCGATACCTACTTGCATTATTTGGTGTCCTCGAAAGTCGGCTAAAAGTAGGTAACCATGAATAGATATTATTGATGTCGGCTCTTGACTGACGTCACAATGCCACAGTGCGCGTCCGTCAAACGTGAAACTCACAATGCGACCATTTTGAGCATCAGAAATATAAACAACGTCTAGAGTAGGATCTATTTGTACAAACTTGGACATTTTTAGTACATTTCCGAATACCTTACAGCTTTTGATGACATAACGTTGTTTTCCACGTTCGTTTAGTATTCTAACGGTCCCGTTGGTCTTGTGAATATCGCATGTCACTGCGTAGTTTTTATGCGAAAAACAAATACCAAATCCTCGTCCGTTGAGTTTGAAGCATCGCTGCTGCAACACAAAACTTGTTTTGTCAACAAAATAAAACACGATCTCGTTCCCGCACGTAATGGCGACCTCATTGCCATAGACAGAGCTGATCCCAATGCATTCCTCAGACACAGACACCGAGTGAACGAAGGTTTGATTTTCGTCAAACAGCTTTAGGGCATTGTTATTCAGGTCTAGGATTAGAACGCATCCATCGGCCAACGCCGTCATTCCATGTATCCAACACGGCATGACGTCACTCGGAGACGAGGCTGACCAATGTTTCTCGAAAAGAACAGTGACGTCAGAGAGTGACGTTATTTCAGTTTCTCTGGGATTCCCATTGTGATCTATGTTTGCATCGTCGTTAAACACTGTACATGGGTTTTCAAGTTGTTCCTCGTGCTCACTTTCGGCGATCTCGGGCGTTATCGCTTCATGGTGTATGTGTCTATCTTCCTCCGGAGATGTTGAGAGCATGATGATGTCACTGTTTTTGCGATATTTCTGACTAGCGCGACCTCCACACGGAGTCAACGAGTAACTCGGGGTTACCGAGAGCAGACGGATCTCTCTGGCGACGCTCTCATTCCGAGAATCAAAATCCCGACACACGACCTCGGTCTTTGAATCTAAGGTCAAAGGTTGTGACCTTTCACCAATAGGATCCACCAAGTTGTCGATTTGTTCCTCCTGTATGGTTGTCACAACACCACGTGATTTAGATCGCCGCGACCCGTCGTCGGGATCTTTAGTCCGAATGACGTCATCAGTTTGCTCTGAGTTGGATGCGTTTCCCGTGGAGGTTCCGGTGATGGAGTGGACCTTTATCTGGATAGACCGCGGGGTCGTGGTGCTGGATTTACTATTGCCCATTTCACTCACTGACACATAGCAGTAGTAATTACTATACTACTATTCATAAATCTCTCTTCCGAAATCAAATGAATTTTGCAATCAAGCAATTTATCCTAAAAATAGCGACCAGAATGTTATCAAAGTTATGAAATAAGATTTAATAAAATCAAAATAAACTGTGATGAAATGAAAACTATTAAAATTTACTTACAACCCATCTATTAAACCTTTATACAAATCCTCATGCAGTTGCAATGCGCTAAACGCTCTCTTATGTAAACAACACGAAATGAAGAAACACACTGTATATATAGCAGTTCAATTCGGGACATTTATTTGGTTTACCAGAAATCAAGCGACATACTAACACCCTGATCCATTAATCTTTTCTCTAGATTAAACACGATATAAGTTTTAAAGAACGCGGTCAATTCACGTTCAGATTAATCATTTAGCCAATCTTTAATCATTCTATTTCCGACGCAGTGTATTAATTTTCACTTAAGTTAGGGTTAAAATACGTGTACATTATGGTATAAATTAACTTTATTTTGTCTTTGAAGAAGTGCTAATACATGTAAAGAGGGGGCTTTGATTTTTTTTTGGGGGGGGTGGGGGGAGAAATGTTTGTTTTAAGTATTTTTGTGCAATGAATATATAACTTAAATTAATTAGATTAGAAATATATCATAAATGGAAAATTTTACGGAAAAAGGAGTAAAGTCCCGGGGGTCTAGATACTTTTGGGTGGGGGATGGAAAGGGAGGGGGTCAGTCCTGTCCTCATGCATATTCAATTCAAGAACAAGGATTCAATATCAAAACGAATCAACCCAAAAATGTATTGCAATCGAAGAATAGAACGACAGATAAAAGGGAAATTGCAGTAGCTATAATAATGGAAAATATAGCGCAGCAATATAAATAATATCAACTCATCTTTATGGTAATCAATGCCATAAAGAAGTCGCAAAAAATCAAATTGGAATAATAAATGTTCTTGTGTACGTTGATTGTACGCGCACTAGTATTCAATTTTAGTTGCTTTGACAAAACAGTCCTTTTTTGATAAACATATACATGAAAAAGATGAATGAGGTATATAAACATGCATAAAGAGAGAGTTTATGTTCATGAAATCATCGCCTTTGTCCTGAATGTTAGCACTCCCCCGAGCAGTAACAGCTGGTCAGAGAGATGTTGTCCAAGGCCATGTCTCCTTGGTACCCTGACCCAACCACTCCTTCAATTAAAATCTGTAAAAACAAAAAAAGGTGTAAAAAATATTTTAAAATAATTGATATCGAGTTACGCTGCACAACAATTCTAGCTGTTTATAATCTATTATATTATTTAAACCCTGTCCCACCATATTTATGCATCACATTTAGGCGATTTTTTAATAAAAATGCAATTACCCGCGAAAGAAGTGCAATTGAAATCGATGAAAGGAAAATCTCCAAGATATCTTCATTGACCCCTTATCGTGTCTCAGTCGAAAAAATTAAGAGGAACGAGAACAGATTTATTACGGGGATTTATGATATGAAATATACATACATGTATCTTGATTATCTTTCTCCATTCAGAAGTCACTAAGAATACCTCGCAGGCACGTAACATCGTTTATGAAAGTGAGAATGGGACCAGACTCAACCCAAAAATCTTTAAGTTAACAAAGAAAAAAGGAAGGGGGTATGGTACCTCCCAAAATCCTGATAATCTTAATCCAGGGGAGGGGGAGGGGGGGGTGCGAGGCATAACTTTCAATATCACTGCCTATTTCCTTATTTTCAATTCAGTTTTTAACATGCTTTTATAAAAGTGATCAAGGAGCCAACTCCATGTTTACTCATTTTTTAATAGGTAGGCTGCGCTAAAAAGTAAAAAGTCTCGCATAATTTTTCAACGTTTATCATTCAAGTTTTTTTTTTATCTCGCTTGCAATGCAAAATCCTTGTAAACTTTTAATTTTTAACCACATACTCAAACCTGACGAGCTAAAGGGGACGTTTTTCAAAGAAGAAATCTTAAGATTTTTTCATACTTTCAAATGAACATCGTTTGAACACTGATGTATTTCTAAATATCAGATCAATTAATTCAAATGTGTTGCATACATATCTTGGAACATAGTATAGAATTTAGAATTTAGAATCCATTATGAAAAAAAAATCCAATTTAAGCAACTTGAAGCCGTATGGTATGAATTCAATCGTTTTAACTATTTGATAATCTTTATTCCTTAAATGTGGCATTATATTGTAAAAGTGTAGTGATCATTCAATAATTAAAGCCAAATACAATACACAATGTAGTTAAACTTAACTAAAAATTCTAAATGCAATATCTTTTTGCACATCATCGCAGTGTGCTACTTTCAGGCTGACAATAAACATACAACATGTACATGTTGTCATACAATGATTCTAACATCGTGGACTTTAACACATATATCCTACAGCAAAACGTTCAGCAAACTTTACACTATATTATCATTGCATACAAGGTCAGTAGTTGTAGTGACGCTTGTGACAGCGCTGACCTTAGACATTTGTTCTCCATGATCTACGTTTACCTTTGAGCCCGGCTTTAGATCAAGATTCAATTCAAGACGGTTCCAATTTTTCCCCACGTTTCCAGACTTTTCAAAATGAACCTCCTCCTCACCATCGTCAGTTTTCGTTTTGACAAGAAGTGTTCCCACGTGTTTACCAAGCATGTGATAAAACATTCGAAAGCAGGATCGTTTATCTATTCAGAAGAGAGAAAACGAATTTACTATGCCTCCAGCTCTTTAGAATTGATTAAACTTGATTAAAATATTCAAAATTATCAATAATACTTTGAAAAGTGCATTAACATTTTTCTATGTAAACTGAATACAATAAAGTTTATATTTCAACAAAGAAAAATAGAAAAGCTCTGTACATCTTTTAACAAGGTTAATGAACTAACGGGCTTCATGGGATTTGATCACGTGACCAACAAAATTCATATGCAGTGAACGTTTAAACAAATGCTATTCATGATATTTACTGTATTTCGTACGATTTATAGATTCGACCATTTTTCAATGGACTGACACAGTGAGTATTATTGACATGTATTTTTCCCCGGGATTAACCTTCAAAGACAGCGTCACTCTCCAATATGGCAACGTCTCCAGATCTCTGGGGTCTGGAGGCCTCGGTGTATACATAGTAGTCCCCCTGCTCGGCTGCCTGGGGCCCGGTGTAGCGAGACCCTGTTCTTCCCTATGTAAGAGAAAATCTGCAAGTAGTATTTCTTGTATCTCAATTATGCGATACATGTATTGTGAAATTGCAACAAATGCATAAATATATTAGATTTCTCATGATATGTGATGATATATGATTTTTATCCAACGAGTTTTTTTTATGAGTTTTCTATCCCCAGATGAATAAGATAGAACTATTTTGCAAGTCTTAGAGCTTCTACTTTAAGTAGTTTTGTCAAACAGCAATGTGACGTAGGCCTATCTATTTCATTGCTGCATGGCCACTGAACATAATATAACTAAAGGACTCGTGTAAATCGGCTTTATAGTGAAATTAACAAAAGAGAGACTTCCAAGCCACTAAAAATAAATAAAAGTTCAACAAAGAATCCTGCTGTTCATCAAAGTGTTTTCATTTATTTATTTATTTTCATAGATCACATAAAGACTAGGACTATAGATATGACAGCACATCAGAGGGGTTTTATTAATATGTTTTGGATTCGCCGGGGAAAGAGGTTGAAACATTAAACGTATTCTATTTTTCGTTTAACACAAATAGTGTTATATACATTCAAAACATACAATTAATCTTTGCACATCTCATTTGTTTTCTTAAATATTATTTGAAGTGGCGCTGTCACACCTGTCTTTTACTAATTAATTATTTTTAATTGTCAATGAGTCCATGACTAATTACAAGTTTTCCTCACGACACACCCATAAAAAGACTGTGGATCACATTTTAGTTTGAAAAATCGTCGAAAAAAAGAGAAAATATTACTTTTATAAACCACATAAAAAGAATGGGGGGGGGGGGGGCTTGGGAAGGGCAGAAGACTTTATAACCTAGGGGGAGAGACACTTTATTTTTTAAAGTTTAATGGAAGTATCTTTTGGAGAGAAAGGGTGATAGACAGAAAATGATTTCGGTACTTTTTTGAATGCCTCCTTTTTCACATTCTGTATCTAGCTTGGTCCATATGTGTTTTATTTCTTGTTTTATTTATAGAAAGAAATATAGAGAAGGAATGCATTAGTTTTGTATTAAGGAGTAAACTGCACTATCAGAGCCATATATTCATATCCTGATATACATGTTTTTGCTTCCTTTATAAATTATTTATGTTTTTATAAGTGAAATTAATAAGAACATAAAATTCTGATGAAATCTCATACTTGATTTCTTTTTTATTCATTGAAAAAAAAAATGAATTATATCAACATTTACTAGCTAAATTGAGTCAAAATGACAAGAAAAAGAATCTAATTTTATTTTACCGATTTTCTTTTCCAATCAAAATCATCATTTTGAGAGTCTTCAAGGAAGCAATTGCTTTCCTCTTCTTCGAATGTGCATGCAAAATTAGCATCTATATGTAATATAAAAACATAATTATATAATCTTCAATATTTATGTCTATTCTATCATGATGTTTCTTGAAAATAAACAAATCCTAATTACTGTAAACGTATTATATTTGGCGTGTATGATATTTGGCGGAAATTAGTTTTTGCACAAGTTGGCGTAGATTTGAATTAGCGTATTCCTGAACGTGACTATTCATTAACATATATGTATGGCATTTAGCGATGAACTTGATTTAGCGGAAGCTGCATTCCGCCGAAAGCTCTAAATAGAATACACAGCCAAATGTACATGTAGTTCGTTTACAGTATATATCTTAAAAACGCAAACGCTTTTCAAAAGTTCACAGAATAGACAAATAAGTTCTTTTATTGCTTTATTTATTTTAAACAGAGTATAAACTATAATATAACTTAATGTCTTCCCTACACACCCTTTTCTGTTTGATCACACTTTCCAGGGCGCAGTAGAATGTTATCGATGGCTACCCTCTGTTTTCTAGCAATCACAACTATTGTTATCTACAATGAAGAACCAAATAGCTAAAACCTACCATAAACGTTTCCAAATCGTTTTATCTAATATACTAAAATTTTGTTTTAGAATAATTCTTAAACAAAAAAAAAAATATGTAAGAAAGTTTCTTAAACATAATACAAATATATCTTAAGCTACACTGATCAGACCTGCAGATTCTGTATGGCGGGCAATGTGAGAGCTGCTGTGGTTTTATCTTTGTCATCTCCACTGAAACTCCCCAAAACCTCCCAGTCGTTTGTATCAGGATCATGGTATTCCCCTCGAATTTCAGAGTATTTATTCTTCTCGGAAGGACGAAAGAAAACAAACTGAAACTCTAAACAACGTTCTGCCTCTGTAACGAAAATAAAGCATAAAAGATTATAGTAATTTTCACGTAATTTGCCATAATTGTAACATTTCTTGTGTTTGTAAACAGTTATTCATACCGACATAATATTGGTCTAGTTTTTAACACCGCAAACTAGCGTTTGATGCGACATATACATGTATATAGCTTCAAAAATGCCTTATAGTTTTTTTTACACTGGAGCTTTGAAACGGACGTAACAGATGCAACGTTTGTCGTCAAATCTTTAAACACTCTTGGATCTTAAAAAATCCAAAGATAGTTATACTCAGGGGGATGTTCGGCCATCTTGTACATTTGAGGATAAGAATGTAAACATTTCATGATCTGGCCTGTTTTTGCCCGAAACTGACCAAAACTGTTGCCAAAAGATATTAAAGCAATAAATATGAGATTCTGCATGATGTTTTGTATGCAAATTATGAATACAAGAACAAGACAATGCCTATTTAATCACTTAAAACAGCTGTCGAACTGTTATTTGTTATTGTCATAGTGTCATAGTGATGCCTAAATATCGGGGTATCGTTATTACTTAATAACTTACCTGTAAGATCTACATTGATATCTAAAAAAGATCTTGCATCCATTTCCTCAAATTCCGCAGTATACAAAAATGGTGGCTGCAAAATTTCCCCTCGACCACTTTCCTACAAATTAAGTTGTTCAAATTTGAAAGCGCAATTATATCTCGTTTTACGATGCATCCTTAAAATAAAATTTATAAATATTAAAACTATGGGTTACTTACCTTTTGAAATTGAGTCTGCCACACAAATTCGGAACTTATACTTTCTTGGTAAAATATGCATTCCTCAAAAATACGATCAAACGTGCAGATGATTGTAGCATCAGCTGAAAATACACGTTTTCAAAATGTTGTATACATTTTATTAACTGTTCATCTAATTATTTATCACGTTTTCTTTATAGAATATGGGTACATAATCAAGAGCCATATCCTAGCATCAGTTGCCAAATGATTTATCTCAGCTTTTCTACAAAAATGGCTATCGAATTATGTAGAGAAAAATGTTTTCTATAAAATTTAATACATAAATTTAGACCTGAATATCCTCATTCTCGTAGCCCTTTTAAAAACGTGATCATGAAGAATTTTTTAAGTCGTGAATTTTAGTTTTCAAAATGTCTTCAGCTTTTATTATCTTTAAGATATTGTAACAAATGGAAGATTCCAGAAGATGCCAGAAGATTTACTACGTAGCTTCTTTTTTTTTACCATGTTTTATCAAAGTCTGTTTTCTTGCAATGTACATGTACAATCTGTAATAAATTGCTTCAATCAATCTCTCTCTCTCTCTCTCTCTCTCTCTCTCTCTCTCTCATGAAATACTTGGAGGAAGGCATTTAAAAACGCATTACCGCATTTGTTCATACCAAATGTTGTTAAAATTGGCCCAGTGGTTCTAAAAATAAGTTTAGATTGTAAAAAGGTTACGGATGGACAGACAGAGAGCTAAACGCCGGGGAAAACGAAACCTGAGTTAATCAACATGATCACTAAATTTTCTCATGCAGTCATTTATTGAAATGTTTTGAATGCTTACCTGTTACTTCGTTACAGGTTAGTCCACTAAATCCAGGCTTACAGTGACAAATGAACTCCCCTGGCGGCTCTAGTGATTCACAGGTACCACCGTGTGTGCACGGGTTATCATAACACACTATACAAATAGAAAATCAAATACATACATACTCTCTCTCTCTCTCTCTCTCTCTCTCTCTCTCTCTCTCTCTCTCTCTCTCTCTCTCTCTCTCTCTCTACTGTGATCGTATACTATTTTCTGCAAATCAATTACCCCAGTCGTCACATTTCCCAGGCAAAACAGCAATTTCATCCAGTATCGTTGTATGGTAACCGGCGACGTATCGTAAATATAACTGAAAATTTAAGATGGCTACGGTTACCAATAGTTCTCACAAATAGAACTGACTCTCAACAACTTATTATCGCCGCATAACTCACCTGCAGGCCGTCAACTGGTGGAATATCGAGGGAAGCGAATTCATAAGTCCAGCTAGCGAACTCCGAACCCTTGAATGACTGCAAGTGTGTCCACTTGTTGGCGGAGGACCCTCTGTAGTGAACACTGATTTCAGAATCCCCAGCTTCCTCGTCAGTTGACGCAAAGAAATACCGAAAGTGGAGACACCGATTTGATGCTGTTAGAAACAAACAACTCCACGAGATGAATATCTACCTTTCAGTCAACTAAATGTTAATTGAAAAGTCTTGAGAGGTGACACCGGCAGAACTTATGTCATTCGGTCACTGATCAGTTACAATGTTACATTTCAAGCTCATTGACTGAATGTCAGTAGTCCTCATGTATGTGTTACGATTTATGGAGGCTCTTATGTTTAAATCTTAATCTGTTCAAACAGTTAAAAGCTGGTATTTTTAAAAATAAAATATGAAATGGCATCTTAGAGGATTCTATGAACCAACTAAAAATTTTTATCGACTTGGAATTACATGTATATAAAACTCTTCTAATAATAATTATAGCGAGAAATTGAAACAATCAATTTCTGAGGAAACAGAACTAAATTATAAAAGTCAAGCCAAGTGAAGGCCAACATCAGCGTAAGAGATCGATATGACTGAATAACTAACTTTCAAAGTTTGCATGCGTCTTCAGTCTCGCTTCCTTTCCAAAATCCTCTGCAAACATGATCAAATAAGGATGGCCAGCTCTGTTTCCGGGAAAGATACCCTTAAACAAAAGAAGCAACAATTTTTAAAAAGAAATAAAGAGAGAATGTTCCTCGTTCCCATACTGGAGTACTACATGATCTAAAATACATTGGCGGATCCAGAGAAAGCCTTTTTTTTTGTTTCCAAGAATCGGAAATTCTGTTACAAAAATACCGTGTAAAGGGTTTATATGTAAACCGTTATAAAAATGCCCAACTTTCAAAACTTTTTTAAATATGATCGCATCTGTACTAGTGCCGGATGATGTAACGCACCTATTACAGAGGTCACATCAAGTTCCCTGGGACGACAATTACTTTTACCATTGTATTACACACGTACCATCTACTCAGCAGATAAATTATCCCCTTTCTTTTGCCATATCCTATCATTTAGATCTTTATTTAAGAAGACAATCGATAGAAATCAAAATCGATAAATAGTTCAGAATTTAAAAACATCAAAGACATAAAAAAAAATACCAAAATATCCATTTTTATAATAGTTTGTCGTAATTAGTCTGACGTTTATTAAATACAGTTGTATACGCACGGAAAACGTTCAAAAAGTCCTTATTTATTGACAAATGATGAATTTTGTACATATTGGTTTTCATCAAATGGAACCCCCCCCCTTTTCCAAATTGCTGGATCCGCCTCTGAAATACATGCATGAACAATAAACGGCCTTTAGAAAGACAGTTCTAAGTGAAGGCATCTATTTGTAAACGTCTTGAGTCAAAATGTGAAAATTTGAAGGAGAAAAACATCAGGCATCTCGCAGTCGACTGAACAGCTGGATGATCTTTCAGCATTGCTACTACTGGGAAAGATAATTTTTTTTACCTTAAATCTTATTGAAATGTAGTACTTACATAGGAGCTGAGTGTCCAGTTCACCTCAGAGTCCGCTTCCTGGGCAAACACACATGACTGAAAATCGTCATTAAACGAGCAGCTTGTCATGGCTTTTGCTAAAATGTGGTTTAAAAAAAAAAGGTACAATGTATTTGTGTGTTAAAAATACAAATACCCTGGGTATCATCAATGGAATCATCTTAAATTCATGAAAGACAATTTCTGCAAAATGTCAATTTTATTCACAGGTTCGTATGAACGGAATTCTTAAATTTACTTGTATAACTGAGACTGAATATTTTTTGCATTATTCATTGAGGGTGTCGAGTATATAAAGGATGAAGGTGCCTAACGAAAATCAAATAATTAAAACTTGAGTCATAACGAACTATCCTGGTACCACGGTATAACCGTATTACCACTCTCAAACTGTAGACAGGAAACAACATGACATATGTACAATCTTTAGAATACCACACACCCATTACCATATTAACTAAACCGTATCGGTATCATTCTAAATCTATGACGGTTTTTCTCCTACCTGATAGGTAATTACAGGTAGCGCCCGAGAATCCATTTTTACATCTACAATGGAATCCTCCATTTTCTAGCTCTAAGCAATCGCCGCCATGTAAACAGGTTCTGCTCACACATCCTAATATAAAGAGAAACAACAAGGCCAGTTTCAAAGGTTATACAATTAAAAATAAGTTCATAATACAGTTATTATTGTAAAAAGAAAAACCATTATTTATTTTATTAGTATTTCCTCTTTGACCTTCCTTAATGTAGGCAATATTTTATACCTATCCCCCTGTTTGGTCACGTGAGATACAACACACTCAAATGTTTGGGAAGGCACTGTTTTTGTGATATATTTGATATATTCGGGTTGTAAATTCCAAAGGAAGACCAGCGATTTTTGCAATATTTTTAAAGATTAGATCATAACCAGTAAGGTGTAAAAATGAAGAAAAGAGTTAAAGGGATATGGTCTCGATTTTAGTCAAATTCTATATTTCTGTTTTTATTATTTACAATGTTTCAAGAAAGCATTTCCAATAATCAAATGAAATTTGAGAGTCAGTCGTATAGAGTTATAAGCAAGATACAGGACTCGGAATTCTTTGTAATGTAAACAGGGCTTGTGCCCTGTTTTTTGTTTAGTACATAGGTTCAATGTACCGGTAAAAATCTTTTTGATGCTAATTTTTCTTTTTTCAAAATGTAGACAAAAGGTCAAGGAATAGTATTTATTTTCACAAAATTTTATTTTTTGAAAAAAAAAAACAAAAAAAACAAAAACAAAAGGGATGTCTTGTTAATTTCATTATTGTCAATAAATTTTTGCAGTGGATACACATTTCGGAGAAAAAAAATAACAAAATAAAATACATGTAGCATGTATAAATGCATAATTTATCGTGTGTTTATGAATTGTTAGAATGCATGACTTTAATTCAAAAGTAGGCTTTATATGATTGAGTCTATTAATACCAAGCATACGACTGATTTTATACTTTATATTCTCTTCTATATCGCATAGAAGAAAACCCCTTGATTCGTTTTTCAGTGTACAAGAATTAATTTCATTAGCGAAGTACTTATATTGATTTGATTTCAGATTTCGACAGCATTGAGAAGATTTCAGACCTGAAGAATATGCCTCCAGTTTGACATCAAACCCCCGACCCGGAGTCCTGGACCTTAAGCTGTTGAATCTGATCATCATGACGGACGGGTCGCCATGTATCGCCTTCCTGAACACAGCCACGCCCACCGTGCCACATTTCCTGTGTTATATAGTTTACACCTTATAAATGTGCATACCTGTTCAAAATTGTTTGAATGCTTAAAGAATATTATAATCAAGTTTCAGCCAAGAGAGAGAGAGAGAGAGAGAGAGAGAGAGAGAGAGAGAGATTTTCTCATTTCTCCTTTAAATCCATTCATTACTTTCCAAATGAAAGCTGAATACTATGATACTAGTAAATAACAACACATTGTGTGGAATTAGCAACGACACGCTGCAGCTATTTAATATTTGGCATATTAAATGTACACACACATAATTATGGCATAAAGTTGGATCACATGATTTATTTATTTTAATAAAACAATTTTGAAAATTTAAACTTTCCGCTGTACGTGTCGTCCTAAACTGGTATTTAACACCTGAGTAATTCTTTATATAGCCTTGCTAATAAACCGGTTCTTAAGAACCAGGTGACACAAACAGGTATTCGAATGAAAACCTTATATATCCGGATAATTAATTCATTATTATACCAAGTAGAAATTGATTTCTGTCTAATTCGTCCCTCAAACGAAAGAAATCATATTTTCTCACTCCTTTCCTGGAGCTCCAATCAGATAGTCCCTGAATTCCAGCCAATGATAACAGTCGTATTTTGAGCTACTCGGGAGATCCATATCTAGAATTGTAGCTTTAATTCTTTTCCCAGTTGGTGCCTGATAAGAAACACGATGAACTGTTAACACAATCAACATATGAATTGCCACATTTGCAAATGTAATGATACACTGCATTTTTAAAAGCATAGAATTTTACAGATATGAAAAATCTTATTGTAAGAATTGGTGATAACTGCATTGTGAATATGATGCGCTCCTGTTTTGATATGTACAGAACGGTATCATCTTACAGAGCTTTACAGACTCCGGTATTGTGTCTGGTTTGTCTAAGATTTGTAGTAGAGAGGCGTAACGCTTATGTATCAAGCAACGAGACAATCACCCCTCCCTTTACGGTAAGTTTTTCATTAAATCAAAATTTTATGATTCATAGACTTCACTGCTTTCTTTTTAATATGCTACTTTCAAATATCATAAACATATTTAGAAAAGTTCAATTTGATGTTGTTTTTTTTTCTATCCGACGAATTAATTTTTTTTAAGTCTACAATTTTTCGTAACATACAATGTATTATGTGAATGTTATCACAGAGTTTATTTGCATTTATTGTAGGAATATCTTAATTTTGTCAGGAAGGGTTACATCAAAAATAAGATCGTCACTTATTTTGTTAATTTTTGATAATTATATATGTAAATTATAATCGTTTATGCTGACTATATTCAGGTTCCATGAATGCGTGTTTCAACATTTCGTTTTTTTTATTATTTCTAATCATGCAAAAGCCACTTGAGAAGAGTTTTCATATCATCAAAGTTACGGTTAAATCATTCTTGCACATCAAACTCCAAATCACATTCATGTATTCAATTATAATGTGTTTAATGACAATATACACTTAATTATATATTCTATTTTCCCTAGGTACAAGATATCTTGACAGCATATTAAATGCCAGATACAAAGCACCCATTTATTTGCAGTCCTTTCTCTTCCCCTCCTGTTGAATATATTCCTTGTGAATTGCATGCGTGCATGGGCATCGGGGCCAAGAATATTTAAGAAATAAAGTACGAGTTATCGTGAATGTTGCAGAATAACCTCCGAGGTCGAGAAATGTTGTTTAGAAATATAAAAGCCGAGGCGTTAGCCGAGGCTTTTATATTTCAAACAACATTTCGAGACCGAGGAGGTTATCCTGCAACATTCACGAAAACAAGAACTTTATTTCTATTCTATTAACAGCCCAGTATTTCTACATATCGTTTCTCCTATAGAGAGACGATCTAGGTCATTTTGACGGCTGTTCCGTGTAACCCCAATGGTTTTGTTAGTAATGTTTACATGTGTATCGATCAAAGGAATCACATGCAGACGACAAAATTTTTCTTTGGATTTTTATTACTCTTCACTTATTCATGAAATATCTTTGAGTTATATTCCTAATATTTTAAGGGTAATTTAATATGATTATTACTACTACACGTTATATATTTTATGTAAAAGCATGCAGCGAAAATGTGCTGGGGAGGTCCTAGGAACAGCCGCATTGATCTCTTAAAAATAAACATTTGAGGCAATACACATCGTTTTGACTGGAACTAACACGTGAAATTGACATGGTTTTAAAACTTTTTACGGTTTGAAGTTGTACTTTCATTATCAGTGCGAGAAAAATAGGTATTTCTGATCTAATAATTTACTGATGACGTTCGTGGTATATTGGAGAATAATGTCCGCGGCATCTCTTTGATCTCGGCAATAACTGTAGTAGAATTGAATTAATGTCATATTGTAATTTTTGAATTTACCAGGTGGCAGTTACTACAAAATTTGGTTGTCATGTTGTAAATTTTGTATTTCCTGTCCTCCGGTAAATTTACAAAATGACATTAACTCTGCACAAAATAATCTTAATGATGAATGATCAGTGAAGACATATGCTGTCTCATATATATTTGCACCGCAGTAAATGTTACTAAACGCATTTGGTTGGTAAAGTAGCTTAGATGATATATCATTGTAAATCACATACTATAATCAGCCACGTGCATAACAGGCCTGTGTCGTAGTTGTGAAGGCTGATGTTAAAATGCATCTCATCTGTCACGTGCATGATGCCGCCACAACCTATAAAGGATTTTCTTGAGGCATATATATAATCTGTTAACGATCTGTCCGTTTTGGTTTAAAGAGTGAATTTACAGTTTAATTTTTGTGAAAAAAAAAGGAATACAATTCAGTTGCAACACAAATTTCGATCAGCCTGCCTACTTAATCATTAGTAAAAGTTAAAGTTCGCGTGCTTAGTCTACATTATGATGTAATCTTTTATACGTTAAACAGTTCTTTTTTCTAACCGAGGAAAGGTATGCGAACCCTAAAAAAATTTTCCCTCAAATGCTGATCAATTTCACATGTTGATAAATTGCTTTTTTGCTCTTTTAAATTACTTTCGATTAATTAGAGTAGCTTAAATCATAAGCCAAAGTTAACTCAACGTCGCGTGCTCAGTCTACTTTGTGAGGCCATGTTTCATATGTAAAATAGTTTTGTCTGAGGAAATAACCGAGGAAAGGTTTTAACGGAGCCTTCTTTTGCAAGATTCAAACCTAAAAACATGTTGGAAACTGCGCAACATTAAAGCCAGGCACATTAATGGAAGAAGAAAAAGATTGATGCGAGAAATGTGTGGTTCCTGCTGCGCTAGCGGCCGTACCGTGAAACATATCACATGTAGATACAATGAAACACTAACCTGTGGTAGTGTTTAACTGAGAACAATCTGCTCCCTGCAGTCCGTCTGGACAAACACAGCTGCACACTGAACCCGACTGTTTCACTACTCCGCCATATTTACACTGGGTTTGGCAGTCCTCTTTAAACGATATATTTTGTCAATTCAAATGAAAAAAAATATTTTAGCATTTGTTTAAATCTTATCAACGTATCATGATTATAGTAAGTGGATTACTTTCCCAATGTAAATAATAAACAACTGATTGACTGGCTGTGTCAGTTGATGGATGTTTTACTAATAGTTAGTTAAAAAATGTTACACTAGTCCTTGGTGGAGAGTTGTTAATATGGTAGTAAAAGTACACTGAAAATAAGCAAATTAAAGTTACAAAGAGGTAATTCGACTATACGATTTACTTGATAGTAAGTGGATACATTGTTAGAAGAGTAGTTAGCGAATAATTATAACACTGGTAGTGTATGCAACTGGAAAACTGTTACACTGGCAGTAATTGAGAAAAATGTTCACTGGTAGATAGTGTATAAATTTACTGATAGCAGTCTAATTTACTTGTGCACTGGTATGCTTCGTTTATTTCTGAGATGTCGCTTAGATCCAGATTGTCTTTGATATTAGTTGTTAAATATTCGAGAGAGTTTTCTTGTAACTCCATAGTTTTCTTTTCTTCATCTAATCCAAAATCCTGAAGAAACATCAACAAAACTTAGATTAAATTGCATATTGAACAATTCATCACATCGTCCCTGTTATTTATCATACTATTACAGCAAAACAATCCTGGTGGTTATTCTTAGATTACCATGTGTTTGACGTTGGCGGTACGAGTATTCCCGTAACGTTCGTACCATAGTCAGCTATCACAAGCCGTGCATGTACCTTCCGTCATTTCTGCATCAAACCCTACATGTACCTTCAGTCCATACTTTTTAGGCCCTACCTTCAGTCCATGCATCAAGCAATACATGTACCTTCAGTCCATACTGCACCAAGCCCCGCGTACCTTCAGTCCAAACTGCACCAAGCCCTAGCTTCAGTCCATACTGCATCAAGCCCCGCGTACCTTCAGTCCATACTGCATCAAGCAATACCTTCGGTCCATACTGCATCAAGCCCTACATGTACCTTTAGTCCATACTGCATCAAGCCCTAACTTCAGTCCATACTGCATCAAGCCCCGTGTACCTTCAGTTTATACTGCATCAAGCCCTAACTTCAGTCCATACTGCATCAAGCCCTACCTTCAGTCCAACCTGCATCAAGCCCTACCTTCAGTCCATCCTGCATCAAACCCTACCTTCAGTCCATCCTGCATCAAGCCCTAAATTCAGTCCATACTGCATCACGCTCTACCTTCAGTCCATACTGCATCAAACCCTACCTTCAGTCCATACTGCATCAAACCCTACCTTCAGTCCATACTGCATCAAACCCTACCTTCAGTCCATACTGCATCAAGCTCTACCTTCAGTCCATACTGCATCAAACCCTACCTTCAGTCCATACTGCATCAAGCCCTACCTTCAGTCCATACTGCATCAAGGACCAGAGATCGTACGGCCGATCGTTCACTGTATATCCCATATCAAAATTGTATGATTGAGAAGGTTGTGTGTTGTCCCAGCGAATTCTGATGTTATCTGCTCGATCACTTCTGGACTGTTCGTGTAGCGCTCCCATACAATGTAGCATTTCATGGAGAACGGTGCCCATCTACACACAAGGAGAAAATACACATCAATCAGGAGAACAAAACTGCTTATTTAAGTAAGAATTTCATTGAAACAACCTGTCAGACATCAGTTGTCTCATCACCTACTTCTAAACAACCGTCAGCGTCTAGAGATATTGTTTGCATGCCACCAATTCGACCAATATATGAAGAACACCTACAAGAAAGGAATACAAACTGTCATGTCACATATCATATTATCCCCAATACCGACTCAAATTACAATTAGCATTTTGTATACATCTCTTAATAGAAGTATACTTTTGATTTATTTATCATGCACTTTTGGTAGTCTCTTTTGGAAATACTGGTCCACTTTCAAAGTGATTTCAATTTAAAATGCAAGCATTCAAATGAAACATACACATTGTACAAGTATTATGCTGATGAATTTGGTTTGTTTTAAAAAGCTCATCAACGTCTTCTCTTAGGAATAGGTTACTACTTACTCTGGTTGGTTCTGAAAAACTACGTAGTCTTTTTGTGTGGTCCGTTCCACCCAGCGAACACAGGACTCCCTCTGAATGATGTCTACAGCTCCCTTTATCAGTCTAATTGCCAGACGTTTAGAATTACCTTAACAAAGTATTTAAAAACGTTTAACAATTAAGGTTAAAAACATTTAAGAAACTGCACATTTCTATTCATATTTAGTGTGTTGATAACTATGGTTTACACAAAGCATTACACTTGTTACCGTAAGAGTCCCCGTCTATTGTATAGGGAATAACTCCTCTTCGCCACACCGCTCGTTTGATTCCAAAGTTTCTTGACACAGAGTGCGTTTGCAATCGTTTCAGGAACTGAAAGTTCGTGAATGTTTAGAATTAATTAATCTTTTAATATTTGCTTAGTTTGCTCATATCATGCGAATAAAATCAAATATTTACATCCACCACGCATGACATCCTCCGTTTATTACGGAAATTAATTGTAATTCATAGCTCTGTAGAAACTGACAGGACTGAAAACTACACGCCCCGTTTTATCAATTAATCGAAACCTTCATCGACCTAAGAAAAATCACGGACTGCACGATATAACATTAATCATGGTCATGTCAAACTCAGATTCCCAAGGATGACTATTTGTCAATTTCTTATAGCTAGCGTACAAATAAGTTACCGAATTTTACTTACTTTTTACAATTATTTTATAATTTTGTTAAGAAAAGAGGTAAATATAAAATATAGAATGTTTTATTTGATGATTCATGCGGGTTATGAAGGTAGCGATCATTGCAGAAAAAAACCTATGTATAATGCTAACGCGGGTTATGTGTTTTTTCTGTAATAACCCTACCTTCATATCCCCGCAAGAATCGCCAAAAGAAAGCATTCGATTATTATAATAAATATAGAAGTATATTTTCTTTCTACATTTTAATTGGTATACATATATTTACTTGTTCCTTTATAACTTGATTTAAAGTTAGAGACTATCAAATCTCTACACAAACAAATAAATACAATTACAGCGATAATGACTTTCTCATAGATATCTAAATTATAATATTTAGATATCATAAAAAAATATAACAATTAAGTCAGCAAAAGTCGCTTTCTTTGCCAACAATGTCGGTAAGCTTTCAGAAAAATAAACGTGTTTTTTACCTCAAAGCATTACTTTCTTAAATGAAAATCACACAGAATGATTATCTGTTTTCTTTATATGTCTTAAAGAATAAAGAAAAAAGACCTTGTTGTGAGGCCTGTGTCTGTCCAGGAGCTCTGCTTTGTGTTCAGTCTTGCTGTATGGCTGGATGTTTGTTGGCTGCAACGAAAAAAAACCCACAGAATAAATAGCAAAAACAGTACATCTTTGGCGGTGAAGATGTTACCTGTAACGGAGACCCTCCAACTGTACGTGAAGAGGAGGATGGTATCAATGATTTATTTCTCTCCTAAAAAAGATACTCGTGCTTGTTATATGATTATATCTATACAATTTGTATTGTTCTGATCCTTTCAGATTGTCGTTTAACAGTATTTCACCTGAGCTCCAATATAATGAATTTCCCTGTGCTTTACATGTATCAGTAAAAAACCACTTGATTTTGTTGCGCCGGCATACAGCGTACTAAATTAGCCATCTGTTTAATTTTTTGACAAACAAATCAGGTGAATGAGTTGCAAAGCATTGTGGGCTACTACAAGTTTAAGTGTATACAAAGCGTATTGAAAAAAATATACCATTTTGAATTGTACATCCTTTGGAAACTCATTTTGAATGATTATTCAGAATTTATTAATAAATATGGACAATTATGTTTCATCTTTTATTGCTGCTATGATCAGATTTAAAACATATTGCACATGAGGCCTCATATTAACCTATTTAAACCCCATCATCAATGTTCAAAAGACAAGTATGCCCTATTGAATTAGAGGCAGTCAGTACCGTTTTTCACGGTATACCCCAGGTTTGGGACAACTTAAGTACATATAAGCTATTGTACCCGTATATGTATATCTAATCCTTCACTATGTCAGTTTGTGAGTTATTGCAATGGTATATATAATAGATCCTATGTAAAGTATCTAAAGTTTATGCTCTTATATTACATGTACCTACAGACAGAATCCTGATATAACTGTGGTGTGATGTGTATTTAAAAAATTTGCGAAAAAATACAAAGTTTTACAAAGTAAGCTGTTATCCTTCACCAAGAAGACAGACAATGTTAACACAACATATATTTTTTTTTGCTGAAACTCACATATCAGATCAATGAAAACTAATACATATGTGATCATGTATTTTGTACTGTATTTCTCAACGGAAAACTTATCTTATTTAATGGAAAACATCGGTGAGTTTTTTTTCCACCGAAATAGACATTTACTTTATGTTGTAAAATGAGACAGACACACGGTATAAGCAAGAGCTGGTTGTATAGATATAAGCTATAAAGACCTATTGCCTCCCTTTGTGGTGACATGTTGGTGTTTATGTATACATTACAATTAAAGAGAAATCTGTCTGACCAAGACCTTTGTTAAATACAGAGGGTTTCCGTGGTGAAGGTCGGACTATTGTGCCTGTGTTTTTGATGAGGGTTGTACATTATTGAAATAGATATGAGACCTCTACCCACCTGATGTTGCCCGTCCGGTAGGTCAACAGACTGTCTCTCCGCCTCGTTTTCAGCTTCAGACTCGGGGTCAAGATCCTACATTTTAAATCGACAAAGGTCAGTTTGTTTTCACAATATCTTTTCTCACTCCAAATATGGGTAATGCTTGAACTATGTAAATTTTATATGAAGTAAAGAATAATCCTTACACACACACACACACACACACACACACACACACACACACACACACATATATATATATATATATATATATATATATATATATATATATATATATATATATATATATATATATATATATATATATATATATATATTCGTTTTATTTTGATTTCGTTTCGTATCGTTCTATTTCGTTTCGCACTTTACAGGTACCCCTCAAAACATTCATCCTATCTACATAATTCATGCAATCATAAAATTATAGCCATTTAGGTCTTGTTCATCCTTAATAAACAATGTAATATACTGCTCATTGCTGAAAGCGTTTAAATAATCTTTAATAAAAATAAATCGTTACAAAAACTTTTACAAGTCAAACTTAGAGGCGCAAAAACTGTGCTTCCTTCTATTACTAGTAAATAGTTAAAGAGCATTACAATTCATTTTTAACCGCACAAACGCGGATTCAATTTTATAATGTTGAATTCGACCATTTCGCCGTTCGTCCAAAGATTACTGCAACATTGTTTTCTTGTTGAGCGTGCCCAGATTGTAACTCCCATAAGCCAGTCTTTCTACTTTCACAGAGGATAAATTTGAATTTTGCTGTTAATGTGCAGTTATTTTCTCTAAAAGAGTTCAAGCTTGAAGTAAAAAAGCCGCCCTCTTTAACTATAAATAAAATTCAGTATTGCGGGTATTATAAAAGGAATTCATAAACAGTGTCACTGACAGTGTCATATACACAACCTATAAATGCACCCAGTGATGCGGCTTTTACAGAAGGAATGCATTAACAGTGTTATATATGCACAACAGACCCAGCTTTAAAGGTTTATCGCCACGATTTTAGCTGAAAACTGTCAGATAACTTTCAATTGCCTTTTAATGTAAATCAGCAGACTTGCCACAAAAACCATGACTATGTAGGAACACGGCCCCGAGGTGTCGGCAAATTTTAAACGTCTTCAAGCCAATAAAAGTGTATGGAAATTACCAATGTAAAGCCACCATCTTATATATCTATCAGAGTCAATAATTTGTTTCAATATACTTGCATGTTCTAAGTCTGGGTCCAGGTTTACGTTGGCTTGGGTTGGTACGGGGTTCCGTCGGCTTGCCTCCCTGGACAAGAAATCACGGAGCAGAGTATGCAGGTCTTCATTCTTTCCAGACGGTTCTAATATGAAAGAAAATTTGACTTCGCAAGGATTTCTTCTTTTTTGCAAAAACCTCATAAACCTATCTTTTTTTTTTTTTTTGTAGTATGCAACACATGATCATTTCGCCATAATTTAAATCAAAACAATTAATTTACAAGTTTTTGCGATTACATTCTTTACTGTACTTTACATTTTACATCTTTCCTTTTTGTTTGGAAATCAATACTCATACTGACCATTTCCTGATCTCCTGAGAAGCGATGAACAAAGATTAACTGCAACAAAACCCACCAGCAAGATGGACACCCTCCTCATTGTCTGAAGAAACGTGAATGTCTTGTGTCTGCATTCAGTTCACCAGGTTTTGCTGGGCTGATATATTCGAGGTGACTTGAGTCGGTTATGAAAGCGATCTGTGTCACTGATTAGACACCCGACATGGTTGTGTGTGCAATATTATGTCACTCGTGGAAGTAATGTCAATTCAGAGAAAATAGGGCAAGTCTTGTATACTCTTTTTAGATACATTTTTGTTAAAGTCAAGATTTGACGTCGACGCTGTTGCCTAGGCCGGGGCTTGAACTCAGGCAAAGATTGAACGCAATAGCTATTGCGTTTAAACGCAAAGAACATAGCGTTTAAACGCAAAATATTATTTCGTTTAAACGCAAACTATTATTTCGTTTAAACGCAAAGCTAATATTGCGTTTAAAAGCAATAAATTTTGCAATTCAACGCAATAATTTTGTGATTAAACGCAATAATCGTTGCTTTTAATCGCAAAAGGTATTGGGTTTAAACGCAATAGCTACTGCATTTTATTGCAATTTTTTTTTAATTTGAACATGACTTTTTTATTCAGACCCAAAGAAGAGGTTTATGTTGTTAGGACATACTTATATTATGCCACAATCATCCGTCAATCTGTCCATTAAATGTAATGTTAGACATTTCTCGTCGTGCTCTCTCCTTTATTAGATCACCTGAGCCAAAGGCTCAAGTGATCTTTTCTGATCACAATTTGTCCGTTGTCTGTCGTCGTTGGCGTCGACGTCGTCGTTGTTGTAAACTTTTCACATTTTCATCTTCTTCTCAAGAACCACTGGGCCAATTTCAACCAAACTTGCCATAAAGTATCCTTAGGTGAAGGGGATTCAGGTTTGTTCAAATGAAGGGGAGATAATTAGGAATAATTAGGAATTAGTGAAAAAGTAATGATGTATTTTAAAAATGTTCTTCTCAAGAACCACTTGGCCAGGAAAGATGAAACTCATAGTGAAGTATCATCAGGTGGTGTAGATTCAAGTTTGTTCAAATCATGACCCCTGGGGCAAGGGTGGGGCTGTAATGGATGAGTAAATTTTACATAAGAATACATCAGAAAACCTTTAAAATTTAAAAATATTCTTCTCCAGATCCCATAAGCAACAGAGCTGTGATTAGTTACATTTATATGCAAGCAATTTTATGTAGTGCGCATTCAATTTTGTCTAGTGTGTGGCCGTACGAAATGATATCAACAGATTAGGTTTACCTTTATTTATTTTTTTTTTCGATCGGGCGCCGTGTACCAAATAAATAAAAACGAGGCTCACTTCAGCCATTTTTGATGTGGACGGTGAAGAAGTAACTGAAGTTTAGAGTTTACACGGATCTGAAACAAAAGTATTCATTGCTGATTGTTGTTTTCATTCTGTAAGGTTTGAAGAGTAAAGGATTTAGCTGAATAATTACAACCTTGCGTATATTTGTTCATGCAGGATTAATTTCTTATTATGCAGTGGTTAGGCGCGATCATACTGCGCAGTTAAAGTCTCTCGGAGAAAAGTCACACGAGAAAAACAAGTCCATTTAGATACTGCTACATTTTACTAGTGTTAAAGAAGATTGGGAAGATGATCTATTTTTAAAATTTACTTAGTAGAAGGAAGCGTAATAGTTTGTCATTGCATAATATAAAAATAGACGAATTTTACATTTCTAAGAGTTAGCTCCCGTTATCAGCGTAACGCTCCTTTTCCCACTGTCTCTGTCCTTTGTAAATTACTTGTTAATATTTTTAATTTTCAAAGGTTATCGGACAATTTCGATCTGTACCTGTGTTGCCAGAGTATGGGGTAACATGTAAATTATGAACATATTCATACAGATTTTATTACTGAGATACTGACCTATAAAGTTGGTAAGGTTATAGAGGGAAAACAGTGCCTTACGCCGGTTGACCCTGGATAGCCCCCACAAAGGGAAATAACTTTTGTAAATATGAAAGTCTGTTTTAGTTGATATGGTTAAGTCATGTTGTTGCTACATTTTGTAAAAAAAAAAAAAATAAATAGTACACGCCTCATAACCGCAAGCTTGACGAATGGAAGTTTCTTCTAATCCCTGATTGGTTGCTCGTGCAACAGACTATTTCAGTGTCAATGTTGATAATATGAGTTGACCAAGAGCACAGTGGCGGCTGAATTGCATGAAAAAGATTGTGACATAATGGAAAACTTCACACTTAACTGAAATTGCCATTAAATTGTTAACAGGCTAGAAGTTTAGGTTTACATCAAAATTATGATTACATTACAACAATTATCATTCAACTACCGGCTATTTGATTTATAAGGAGCATGAGGTGTTCATTATCAAGAATATATTGCTTAAGTCAGGAACCACATTCTCATTGAGAGGGAGATTTTAGCCTTGGTATATACATGAAAAAGTCGTTAAAATCTGCTGCATTTAAGCAGCACTTCGGTGATTAGTTGCGTACTGGTCAACTGGGTTGGATGGCCAATGGTCAGGTACATTGGATAGCATCTGGATTGACGGATCAAGGACCTTTAAGAACAGAGTAATGTGGCACTCTGCTAAGTTCACTCACCGGTGGCCAGATAGCTCTAAAGACCAGCTGACTGCAGATTCAAAGATCCTAGGTTCAAATCCCAGTCTGGTCAGCTGCATTTTTCTCCTACCCAATTACAATTGAATCAATATGCAAGCAGCTACTTTAAGTAGTGCAGATACCATTTTGTCTAGTAAAATTTGAATCATGATCCCCGGGGATGGAATGGGGCTACTATGGGTGATCAACCTTTTACGGTTCATAGAAATACAAACTTGAGATATTGTTAAGTTAAAAGCATCGGTAGGAAGTATAGATTTAGGTTTGTACAAACCCTCCTTACCTTGCACCCACTTCAATACTGAACTCATTTCGGCTTCTACCTAGCAAGTTGCTCAGGTGAGCGATGTGGCCCCTGGGCCTCTTGTTCATATTGTTTCTCATAAATCGAATCTTAATTATTTAATAAAATCAAATAGTCCGCACTTACACTGTATAACTGTCATCCATAATGCTTATTATATAGTATAGCATTGTCAAATGAAAGTGAAAATGTTTATTCAATATGACGGACTGATTTGGCATTTATTGCAATTGTTATATCACTGATTTGAATTAGTGATATCACCTATTCAAAAAGTGATAGCATTTCTTAGAAAAGGTTTTATCACCTATCCATCGCCTATTTATCTTGTGATTTGAACAAGGGATATCACATATTTGAAAAAAAGGTACATGTATCACTCTTTGAGTTTCAATAGATGAAATCACCTATTCAAATAGATGATTTCACTTTTTGAAAAGCTGATATCACCTTTTCAATTTGGTAATATCTTTGAGACAATTAATTTTCATAGTATAGCCATCAATGTAACTGTTTGTGCAAGTTCCATTTGTTTCAATTTGTCACACGAATCGACATGCCTCCATTAAAAAAGCCCCATAGCATAATGCTCTTTGCGAAGGGTCTTTTCCGTTTTTTCAATTCAACTGTTTCTTACAGTCTAGATACCAAGTATTCGGCAAGCAAACATCACTGGTGCATCCATCAATAGCCATTTTGCATGTCATCTTTAAGGAAGAATTTGGAAACCAATAGAGCAAAGACCTATTTTTTCTCTTGTATTTATTTATAGCGCGATCCTTCTTTTCAGGATACGTTTGCTTAGAAGTGCCTGATGCTTTCAAGTTATGACAACTTACCATTTCATTATATGTTATTCCAAATGAAAACCAAAAATTGAGTCTTTGTGATGTGTCAAGTGTTGCCATCAATTCAAGGACTTGGTACATATACTAAGTGTATATATAAGCAAAGGAATTAATTGCGATTTAACGGAAAATCATTGCATTAAACGCAAAATCATTGCATTCAATCACAAAATTATTGCGTTTAATCGCAAAAACTTTTGCGTTTAATCGCAAAAACTTTTTCATTTAAACGCAACAATAACTTTGCGATTAAACGCAATATTTTTTGCGTTTAAACGCAACAATTTTGCGATTAAACGCGATACTTTGCGATTAAACGCTAAACTTTGCGTTTAAACGCAATCCACTTTGCGTTTAATCGCATAACTTTTTGCGTTATATCGCGATCTTTTGCGTTTAAACGCAAAATACATTGCGAATAAACGCAAAAGATTGCATTAAAACGCAATAACTATTGCGATTTAACGCAATATAAATTGATTTATCTACTGAACTGGCCTCAATAAGCTTCCGTAGTCATGTGTCTCGACACTAAAAAATTTTTCAAAGTGGGTTAAGTTGGCCCCAAGTCTAACGCACTTTTGAATTTTTTTTTCAAAGTACCTTGATCACACCTCACAGCCTACTCAATATTCAGGGTCATGAACCCTGGGGAGCATTCATTATTGTCCCCAAGAGAGACAACTCTTGAAAACGTGCATTAACTATAGTCCGTTTCTTAATCTTATTAAAATAAATAAATTGAGAAAAGTTTTCAAAGTATTTTAATTATAAATAATACATATAACCATGAGTAAAAGGCATGAAAGAAGTACATTTATTTATCAAATATAGTAGGCTGGTACATGTACCCGGTGAATATTAAATGTATATTGCTTGTAGGTACATTGTACATGTATAAATCTACACAACTACATTCAATTAATACACTGTGTTATGTAAACTGAAAAAAAAATACACAGGTTGTAAGAGATCTTTTTTAAAATGAATTTTCTTAAAATGAAAAATAAATTAATGAAATTGCACATATCATCCTAAAAAAAATCATAATACTTATAGACACGAAGTTCAATATAAATAAAGTGATACATTAGATGGATAGGATATAATGTACAGCAATTTAAGATTTAGATGTCATTTTTCATATGAAAGGTAATTGAAACTCTAGACCATTTAAACAATGAAAAGGTTGCAGAAGGCCTATTTGTATCTAGTTGAATATAATGAAAATAAATTAATGACCTTGTATACATCATTTTAAGAAAAAAAAGTAATAAACATGCTGTTCAAGAAACTAAAGTGATATATTATAGGAATCAATAGGATATACTGTACAGCAATTTTAATTATATTTTGATTTGTTTCCAAACATTGGAATAAAGGGAAAAAAACCTTTTATAACTTATTTAGATTAAATAATTTTCTTACAAAATATTAATATTTGTATTTCATGGCTAAAACTGAATATTTTTCTGTCAATTTCTTCTGTTCAAGAACAAGACCTATACTTTTATCAGACACTTTAATATATATTATGTCTATTTCCCATTGTAACTAAGTATTTTTTGTTCTGTTTGTATACAAAAGAGTATATTCAAGGGACTTAGACACGATTTGAGCTTAAAATTCAAAATTTTATATTTCCATTTTCAATATTTAGAATGGTTGATATGGGTATTTTTAATGCTTTCTCAAAATTTGAAAGTCAAATACTGAGTTAAAAGAAAGAAAAAAAATTAAATATTTTTTGTTTTGTAAACAAAGCGCGAGTCTTGTTATTATTTACATATGTGTTTTATTGGTGTAAGTTTAATTCAAATGTTGCTTTTTTCTATAAATAATATCATTTATGATCACATCGAATCAGTTTACTTTCTTTTCTATGAATCATTTTCTCAAGGAATTGGTAATTTCATACTTTATATTATTTGTAAACAAACATAAGACTCAAGCTTTTTACATAACAATAAATTCTTACCCCTGTATCTCTCTTATAACTTGACTTCTAACATTCAAATTATGGTCAATTATTCAAAATGTGCAAGTAAATCATTTTATGCATAAAGAAATTGAAAACAAAATTTTGATCTAAAATCGTGTCCAAGTCCCTTTAAAAAAAACTTGTATAAAATAGTAAGGCTAAATTCCAATTTAAAAAAAATAGCTGTTTCCAAAAATGTTACATGTATATGAATATGTTATATAAAAACATATGTTAGATGGATGGGTAGGAAAAATACAAATCAAGTGCACTTGATAAAAAGTTTGCTGGTATTCATTATGTGAACACAATTCATCCAGTAACATTTAAAGTTATGCAACATAAATAAGAATGTTATGAATGATGTGTATAGAACAAATTCTTCTGTGGTTGGCTCCATAAATCTTGAAAAGATGGTGTGAGTTGGTGAAAAGGCAGAATAAGGTTCCATTCTAATCCTCATGCATTCCATTCAAGAAATATTCATTAATGTCATGGTCTGGAAACTAAAATAGAATAAACACAACGTGTTAAGAGAATTACATGTAATTTTTGCAAACATTGTGCACTCATCAAATACTTACATGTTTATATTCAATGAAGTTATTTATGGAATGTGCAATTACTAACAATGTAATCTTTTCTAATATTGTACATACATGTATTAACATCATTTTGCCACTAATTTTAAACCCAGCTGACAGTTTCTTTTTGTTATATATACAGTGTCAAAAGATAGTTGCATCATGTGCATGTACTTTCAGTAATTTTAAAATCCATAAAACATTTCAGTACTACAAAACACTTTAAATTTGTCAAATGATTTTACAAATGAAATATGTACTAATATACCAGTAAGTCACAAGTGATATATACTTTTTAAAGCAGTACAATGTATCACATATATGACAACATCAGGAAACCTGGCTCAATCAATTCTGCACACACATGATAAATGTAATGAATGTGTAACTTCAATGGTGTAACTTCAAAGATATTTAGATATCCAGTGGACAGAAAGATATTAAATATATTGAAAAAGATCAAAGTCATAAACACTTATGTAACATATGATTGTCTGTATGAGTTTCAACTATCAACATTCTATGTACACCAAAATAAGATTGCGTCAATAACAAAAACTAATCTGAAAAACATATTTCCAGCATAAGAAATTCATGGGATTTCTGCAAATCCCATTTTCTCAGAGAGTGTAAAACACATCTCTTAAAGTTTATAATATTTCAAACTCCTGATATTCCTTTCAGAGGTTTCCACCCCTTAAAATACAGATAATCAAGCAGATTTGCAACAAGATGCCCATATAAACCTTTCCCTTTTACACAAGACATTGTAGCTATTTAGATGACCTTGCTTGGCTTTCAATCAGCTTAAACCAAATATATCTACGGTAGTGATGGAAGACAAGTTGTAAGTTTATTACATGACAAAGAAGTACCTTCTGGGCTTCAGCAGACATGACTGGG